>NW_027508182.1:300000-533155 GCF_051348905.1 Ranitomeya variabilis | reverse complement strand
TACACCCTACACTCTACACCCTACACGCTATACGCTACACTCTACACCCTGCACGCTACACGCTACACGCTACACCCTACACGCTACACTCTACACCCTACACACTACACTCTACACGCTACACGGTACACGCTACACGCTACGCCCTACACGCTACACACTACACGCTACACTCTACACCCTACACGCTGCACTCTATACGCTACACGGTACACGCTACACGCTGCACCCTACACCCTACACGCTACACTCTACACGCTACATGCTACACCCTACACTCTACACCCTACACGCTATACGCTACACTCTACACCCTGCACGCTACACGCTACACGCTACACCCTACACGCTACACTCTACACCCTACACGCTACACCCTACACCCTACACGCTACACTCTACACCCTACACGCTACACCCTACACTCTACACCCTACACCCTACACGCTACTCGCTACACTCTACACCCTACCCGCTACACTCTACACGCTACACGCTACACTCTACACTCTACACGCTACACGCTACACTCTACACCCTACACGCAACACGCTACACTCTACACCCTACACGCTACACTCTGCACGCTACACGCTACACCCTACACCCTACACGCTACACTCTACACGCTACACGCTACACTCTACACCATACACGCTACACCCTACACTCTACACCCTACACCCTACACGCTATACCCGACACCCTACACCCTACATGCTTCACCCTACACGCTACACTCTACACTCTACACCATACACCCTACACGCTACATGCTACACCCTACACGCTACACCCTACACCCTACACGCTACACTCTACATCCTACACCCTACACGCTATACGCTACACTCTACACCCTGCACACTACACGCTACACTCTACACCCTACACGCTACACTCTACACCCTACACGCTACACCCTACACTCTACACACTACACCCTACACGCTACACGCTACACTCTACACCCTACACGCAACACCCTACACTCTACACCCTACACCCTAAACCCTACACGCTACACCCTACACGCTCCACTCTACACCCTACACCCTACACTCTACACCCTACACGCTACACGCTACACTCTACACCCTACACCCTACACACGCTACACGCTACACGCTACACTCTACACCCTACATGCTACACTCTACACCCTACACGCTACACCCTACACTCTACACGCTACATGCTACACTCTACACCCTACACCCTACACGATACATGCTATACCCTACACGCTACAGCCTACACGCTACACGCTACACCCTACAAGCTACACGCTACACCCTACACTCTACACCCTACACCGTACACGCTACACGCTACACTCTACACGCTACACCCTTCACTCTACACCCTACACCCTACATGCTACACTCTACACCCTACACGGTACACCCTACAATCTACACGCTACATGCTACACTCTACACTCTACACCCTACACCCTACACGCTACATGCTACACTCTACACCCTACACGCTACACCCTACACGCTACATGCTACACTCTACACCCTACACCCTACACGCTACATGCTACACGCTACACTCTACACCCTACACGCTACACGCTAGGGTGTAGAGTGTAATATGTAGCGTGTAGTTTGTAGCGTTTAGCTTGTAGGGTGTAGCGTGTAGCGTGTAGCATGTAGGGTGTGGAGTGTAGGGTGTAGGATGTAGAGTGTAGGGTTTAGAGTGTAATGTGTAGCGTGTAGGGTGTAGCGTGTAGCATGTAGGGTGTGGAGTGTAGCGTGTAGCGTGTAGGGTGTAGGGTGTAGAGTGTAGGGTGTAGCGTGTAGGGTGTAGAGTGTAGCGTGTAGGGTGTAGCGTGTAGCGTGCAGGGTGTAGAGTGTAGCGTATAGCATGTAGGGTGTAGAGTGTAGGGTGTAGCGTGTAGGGTGTAGAGTGTAGGGTGTAGCGTGTAGGGTGTAGAATGTAGCGTGTAGCGTGTAGGGTGTAGGGTGTAGGGTGTAGCGTGTAGGGTGTAGAGTGTAGCGTGTAGCGTGTAGGGTGTAGGGTGTAGGGTGTAGCGTGTAGTGTGTAGCGTGTAGCGTGTAGGGTGTAGCGTGTAGCATGTAGCGTGTAGCATGTAGCGTGTAGCGTGTAGCATGTAGAGAGTAGGGTGTAGGGTGTAGGGTGTAGCATGCAGAGTGTAGGGTGTAGGGTGTAGCGTGTAGAGTGTAGGGTATAGAGTGTAGCGTCTAGGGTGTAGAGTGTAGCGTGTAGCGTGTAGGGTGTAGAGTGTAGCGTGTAGGGTGTAGAATATAGCGTGTAGAGAGTAGGGTGTAGGGTGTAGAGTGTAGGGTGTAGGGTGTAGAGTGTAACGTGTAGCGTGTAGGGTGTAGCGTGTAGCGTGTAGGGTGTAGGGTGTAGAGTGTAGGGTGTAGCGTGTAGGGTGTAGTGTGTAGCGTGTAGGGTGTAGGGTGTAGAGTGTAGGGTGTAGTGTGTAGGGTGTAGCGTGTATCCTGTAGCGTGTAGAGTGTAGCGTCTAGCGTATAGGGTGTAGCGTGTAGCGTGTAGATTGTAGCGTGTAGGGTGTAGGGTGTAGGGTGTAGCGTGTAGCGTGTAGGGTGTAGATTGTAGCGTGTAGCGTGTAGGGTGTAGGGTGTAGAGTGCAGAGTGTAGGGTGTAGAGTGTAGCGTGTAGAGTGTAGGGTGTAGAGTGTAGGGTGTAGAGTGTAACGTGTAGTGTGTAGGGTGTAGCGTGTAGCGTGTAGCGTGTAGGGTGTAGCGTGTAGCGTGTAGGGTGCAGGGTGTAGAGTGTAACGTGTAGCGTGTAGGGTGTAGCGTGTAGTGTGTAGGGTGTAGCGTGTAGCGTGTAGTGTGTAGCGTGTAGGGTGTAGGGTGTAGAGTGTAGCGTGTAGGGTGTAGCATGTAGCGTGTAGGGTGTAGGGTGTATAGTGTAGAGTGTAGCGTGTAGTGTGAAGCATGCAGGGTGTAGGGTGTCGGGTATAGCGTGTAGGGTGTAGGGTGTAGAGTGTAGGGTGTAGCGTGTATGGTGTAGAGTGTAGCGTGTAGAGTGTAGCGTGTAGGGTGTAGGGTGTAGCGTGTAGCGTGCAGAGTGTAGCGTGTAGGGTGTAGAGTGTAAGCGTGTTGCGTGTAGGGTGTAGCGTGTAGGGTGTAGAGTATAGTGTGTAGCGCGTAGGGTGTAGGGTGTAGAGTGTAGGGTGTGGCGTGTAGCGTGTAGGGTGTAGGGTGTAGATTGTAGCGTGTAGGGTGTAGGGTGTAGCGTGTAGCGTGTAGGGTGCAGGGTGTAGAGTGTAGCGTGTAGCGTGTATGGTGTAGGGTGTAGAGTGTAGAGTGTAGGGTGTAGAGTGTAGCGTGTAGAGTGTAGGGTGTAGAGTGTAGGGTGTAGAGTGTAACGTGTAGCGTGTATTGTGTAGCGTATAGCATGTAGGGTGTAGCGTGTAGCGTGTAGGGTGCAGGGTGTAGAGTGTAGCGTGTAGGGTGTAGAGTGTAATGTGTAGCGTGTAGGGTGTAGCGTGTAGCGTGTAGGGTGTAGGGTGTAGAGTGTAACGTGTAGCGTGTAGAGTGTAGCGTGTAGCGTGTAGGGTGTAGCGTGTAGTGTGTAGCGTGTAGAGTGTAGGGTGTAGAGTGTAGCGTGTAGGTTGTAGCATGTAGCGTGTAGGGTGTAGGGTGTAGAGTGTAGAGTGTAGCGTGTAGGGTGAAGCATGTAGGGTGTAGGGTGTAGAGTGTAGGGTGTAGCGTGTAGCGTGTAGCTTGTAGGGTGTAGAGTGTAGCGTGTAGCGTGTAGGCTGTAGCGTGTAGGGTGTAGCATGTATCGTGTAGGGTGTAGGGTGTAGAGTGTAGCATGTTGCGTGTAGGGTGTAGCGTGTAGCGTGTAGGGTGTAGGGTGTAGAGTGTAGGGTGTAGCGTGTAGGGTGTAGCGTGTAGCGTGTAGGGTGTAGGGTGTAGAGTGTAGGGTGTAGTGTGTAGGGTGTAGCATGTATCCTGTAGCGTGTAGAGTGTAGCGTCTAGCGTATAGGGTGTAGCGTGTAGCGTGTAGATTGTAGCGTGTAGGGTGTAGGGTGTAGGGTGTAGCGTGTAGCGTGTAGGGTGTAGATTGTAGCGTGTAGCGTGTAGGGTGTAGGGTGTAGAGTGCAGAGTGTAGGGTGTAGAGTGTAGCGTGTAGAGTGTAGGGTGTAGAGTGTAGGGTGTAGAGTGTAACGTGTAGTGTGTAGGGTGTAGCGTGTAGCGTGTAGGGTGTAGCGTGTAGCGTGTAGGGTGCAGGGTGTAGAGTGTAACGTGTAGCGTGTAGGGTGTAGCGTGTAGTGTGTAGGGTGTAGCGTGTAGCGTGTAGTGTGTAGCGTGTAGGGTGTAGGGTGTAGAGTGTAGCGTGTAGGATGTAGCATGTAGCGTGTAGGGTGTAGGGTGTATAGTGTAGAGTGTAGCGTGTAGTGTGAAGCATGCAGGGTGTAGGGTGTCGGGTATAGCGTGTAGGGTGTAGGGTGTAGAGTGTAGGGTGTAGCGTGTATGGTGTAGAGTGTAGCGTGTAGCGTGTAGAGTGTAGCGTGTAGGGTGTAGAGTATAGCGTGTAGCGTGTAGGGTGTAGGGTGTAGAGTGTAGAGTGTAGCATGTAGCGTGTAGCGTGTAGAGTGTAGCGTGTAGCGTTTAGAGTGTAGGGTGTAGCGTGTAGAGTGTAGGGTGTAGAGTGTAGCGTGTAGCGTGTAGAGTGTAGAGTGTAGCGTGTAGGGTGTAGAGTGTAGCGTGTAGCGTGTAAGGTGTAGGGTGTAGCGTGTAGCGTGTAGAGTGTACGGTGTAGAGTGTAGGGTGTAGCGTGTAGGGTGTAGAGTGTAGCGTGTAGCGTGTAGCGTGTAGGGTTAAGCTACACACTACACACTAAACACAAAAAGAAAAGGATATGCAAACCAATGGGATCCACGTTAAATAGTCAATGTTATTGTACAAAAACAGTAATCCACAAACAGAACCAGGCAAAACATGCATTTAAAAACATTTAAAACACTAGTATGGCTGAATAGGCCATAAGTAATTTTACCCGAGGGAATGAAGGAAGCTAATACTTTACAGCATATGTGAGACAGGAGAAATAACCAGAGAGAAAAAATTGCTAGGTATGCGGGTACACCAATCTTAGTCAAATCTACATATAAGAAGCCTATTGTTTACTGCCAACTGTGACCCCCTGAGTACTATGACAGGAAACATATACTCCAGCCTAGTATCTGGAAGAAATACATCATGGATCCTATTTTGTTCAACACAGCATGCGTGCGCACAGTTGGTAAGCAAATGAAAGCAGACCCCTATAGAAAGGTAATCAGGGAAATAGATATGCTGCAGTACTACAAAATCCTAGTTATTTGGATAAATGTATGCATACAGACGCCTTGTGGAAATACAAAGAATCAGGATCCATTGTCCTAAGGCTTGGAAAAATGCCAGGCCATGCATGAAGTAAATAGGTGTAATTCCATAGCAGTTGTAAAGATAAGTTACCCAAGTCCTGTCCCTCGGGAAAAAAACAAAGGAAGCCCTTTACCCCACGCGTATCGACACTACTCAAGCGTCTTCATCAGAGGAAAAAGTGACACCCTACACGCTACACGCTACACTCTACACCCTACACGCTACACTCTACACCCTACACTCTACACGCTACATGCTACACTCTACACCCTACACAATACACGCTACTTGCTACACCCTACATGCTACACTCTACACGCTACACGCTACACCCTACACGGTACACCCTACACCCTACACGCTACAATCTACACGCTACAAGCTACACACTATACGCTACACGCTAGACGCTACACTCTACACGCTACACGATACACGCTACACCCTACACGCTACACCCTACACTCTACACCCTACAACCTACACGCTACACGCTACATGCTACACCCTACACGCTACACCCTACACTCTACACCCTACACCCTACACGCTACACGCTACACGCTACACCCTACACGCTACACCCTACACTCTACACCCTACACCCTACACGCTACACGTTACACCCTACATGCTACACCCTACACTCTACACCCTACACCCTACATGCTACACCCTACGCCCTGCACGCCACACACTACACTCTACACGCTACACCCTACACCACACACTGTACACCCTACACCCTACACGCTACACGCTACACTCTACACGCTACACCCTACACTCTACACCCTACACCCTACACTCTATACGCTACACTCTACACCCTGCACGCTACACGCTACACCCTACACGCTACACTCTACACCCTACACGCTACACCCTACATTCTACACCCTACACCCTACACACTACACGCTACTCGCTACACTCTACACCCTACACGCTACACTCTACACTCTACTCCCTACTCTCTACACGCTACACTCTATACCCTACACTCTACACGCTACGCGCTACACGCTACACACTACACACTACACGCTACACTTTACACTCTACACGCTACACACTACACGCTACACGCTACACTCTACACCCTACACCCTACTCTACATGCTACACGCTACACGGTACATGATACACGCTACACGCTACACGCTACACACTACACTCTACACGCTACACGGTACACGCTACACGCTACGCCCTACACCCTACACGCTACATGTTACACTCTACACCCTACACGCTACACTCTACACCCTACACGCTACACCCTACACCCTACACGCTACACACTACACGCTACTCTACACCCTACACGCTGCACTCTATACGCTACACGGTACACGCTACACGCTGCACCCTACACCCTACACGCTACACTCTACACGCTACATGCTACACCCTACACTCTACACCCTACACGCTATACGCTACACTCTACACCCTGCACGCTACACGCTACACGCTACACCCTACACGCTACACTCTACACCCTACACACTACACTCTACACGCTACACGGTACACGCTACACGCTACGCCCTACACGCTACACACTACACGCTACACTCTACACCCTACACGCTGCACTCTATACGCTACACGGTACACGCTACACGCTGCACCCTACACCCTACACGCTACACTCTACACGCTACATGCTACACCCTACACTCTACACCCTACACGCTATACGCTACACTCTACACCCTGCACACTACACGCTACATGCTACACCCTACACGCTACACTCTACACCCTACACGCTACACCCTACACGCTACACTCTACACCCTACACGCTACACCCTACACTCTGCACCCTACACCCTACACGCTACTCGCTACACTCTACACCCTACCCGCTACACTCTACACGCTACACACTACACTCTACACTCTACACGCTACACGCTACACTCTACACCCTACACGCAACACGCTACACTCTACACCCTACACGCTACACTCTGCACGCTACACGCTACACCCTACACCCTACACGCTACACTCTACACGCTACACGCTACACTCTACACCATACACGCTACACCCTACACTCTACACCCTACACCCTACACGCTATACCCGACACTCTACACCCTACACGCTTCACCCTACACGCTACACTCTACACTCTACACCATACACCCTACACGCTACATGCTACACCCTACACGCTACACTCTACACCCTACACGCTACACTCTACATCCTACACCCTACACGCTATACGCTACACTCTACACCCTGCACACTACACGCTACACTCTACACCCTACACGCTACACTCTACACCCTACACGCTACACCCTACACTCTACACACTACACCCTACACGCTACACGCTACACTCTACACCCTACACGCAACACCCTACACTCTACACCCTACACCCTAAACCCTACACGCTACACCCTACACGCTACACTCTACACCCTACACCCTACACTCTACACCCTACACGCTACACGCTACACTCTACACAGGGTGCAGGGTGTAGAGTGTAGCGTGTAGGGTGTAGAGTGTAATGTGTAGCGTGTAGGGTGTAGCGTGTAGCGTGTAGGGTGTAGGGTGTAGAGTGTAACGTGTAGCGTGTAGAGTGTAGCGTGTAGCGTGTAGGGTGTAGCGTGTAGTGTGTAGCGTGTAGAGTGTAGGGTGTAGAGTGTAGCGTGTAGGTTGTAGCATGTAGCGTGTAGGGTGTAGGGTGTAGAGTGTAGAGTGTAGCGTGTAGGGTGAAGCATGTAGGGTGTAGGGTGTAGAGTGTAGGGTGTAGCGTGTAGCGTGTAGCTTGTAGGGTGTAGAGTGTAGCGTGTAGCGTGTAGGCTGTAGCGTGTAGGGTGTAGCATGTATCGTGTAGGGTGTAGGGTGTAGAGTGTAGCATGTTGCGTGTAGGGTGTAGCGTGTAGCGTGTAGGGTGTAGGGTGTAGAGTGTAGGGTGTAGCGTGTAGGGTGTAGCGTGTAGCGTGTAGGGTGTAGGGTGTAGAGTGTAGGGTGTAGTGTGTAGGGTGTAGCATGTATCCTGTAGCGTGTAGAGTGTAGCGTCTAGCGTATAGGGTGTAGCGTGTAGCGTGTAGATTGTAGCGTGTAGGGTGTAGGGTGTAGGGTGTAGCGTGTAGCGTGTAGGGTGTAGATTGTAGCGTGTAGCGTGTAGGGTGTAGGGTGTAGAGTGCAGAGTGTAGGGTGTAGAGTGTAGCGTGTAGAGTGTAGGGTGTAGAGTGTAGGGTGTAGAGTGTAACGTGTAGTGTGTAGGGTGTAGCGTGTAGCGTGTAGGGTGTAGCGTGTAGCGTGTAGGGTGCAGGGTGTAGAGTGTAACGTGTAGCGTGTAGGGTGTAGCGTGTAGTGTGTAGGGTGTAGCGTGTAGCGTGTAGTGTGTAGCGTGTAGGGTGTAGGGTGTAGAGTGTAGCGTGTAGGGTGTAGCATGTAGCGTGTAGGGTGTAGGGTGTATAGTGTAGAGTGTAGCGTGTAGTGTGAAGCATGCAGGGTGTAGGGTGTCGGGTATAGCGTGTAGGGTGTAGGGTGTAGAGTGTAGGGTGTAGCGTGTATGGTGTAGAGTGTAGCGTGTAGAGTGTAGCGTGTAGGGTGTAGGGTGTAGCGTGTAGCGTGCAGTGTAACGTGTAGGGTGTAGAGTGTAAGCGTGTTGCGTGTAGGGTGTAGCGTGTAGGGTGTAGAGTATAGTGTGTAGCGTGTAGGGTGTAGGGTGTAGAGTGTAGGGTGTAGCGTGTAGCGTGTAGGGTGTAGGGTGTAGATTGTAGCGTGTAGGGTGTAGGGTGTAGCGTGTAGCGTGTAGGGTGCAGGGTGTAGAGTGTAGCGTGTAGCGTGTATGGTGTAGGGTGTAGAGTGTAGCGTGTAGAGTGTAGGGTGTAGAGTGTAGGGTGTAGAGTGTAACGTGTAGCGTGTATTGTGTAGCGTATAGCATGTAGGGTGTAGCGTGTAGCGTGTAGGGTGCAGGGTGTAGAGTGTAGCGTGTAGGGTGTAGAGTGTAACGTGTAGCGTGTAGGGTGTAGCGTGTAGCGTGTAGGGTGTAGGGTGTAGAGTGTAACGTGTAGCGTGTAGGGTGTAGCGTGTAGCGTGTAGGGTGTAGCGTGTAGTGTGTAGCGTGTAGAGTGTAGGGTGTAGAGTGTAGCGTGTAGGTTGTAGCATGTAGCGTGTAGGGTGTAGGGTGTAGAGTGTAGAGTGTAGCGTGTAGGATGAAGCATGTAGGGTGTAGGGTGTAGAGTGTAGGGTGTAGCGTGTAGCGTGTAGCTTGTAGGGTGTAGAGTGTAGCGTGTAGCGTGTAGGCTGTAGCGTGTAGGGTGTAGCATGTATCGTGTAGGGTGTAGGGTGTAGAGTGTAGCATGTTGCGTGTAGAGTGTAGGGTGTAGCGTGTAGGGTGTAGAGTGTAGCGTGTAGGGTGTAGAGTGTAGCGTGTAGCGTGTAGCGCGTGTAGGGTGTAGGTTGTAGAGTGTAGCGTGTAGCGTGTAGGGTGTAGGGTGTAGCGTGTAGCGTGTAGAGTGTAGCGTGTAGCATGTAGAGTGGAGTGTAGCGTGTAGGGTGTAGAGTGTAGCGCGTAGCGTGTAGGGTGTAGGGTGTAGAGTGTAGCGTGTAGCGTGTAGAGTGTACGGTGTAGAGTGTAGGGTGTAACGTGTAGGGTGTAGAGTGTAGCGTGTAGCGTGTAGGGTGTAGGGTGTAGATTGTAGCGTGTAGGGTGCAGGGTGTAGAGTGTAGCGTGTAGGGTGTAGAGTGTAACGTGTAGCGTGTAGGGTGTAGCGTGTAGCGTGTAGGGTGTAGGGTGTAGAGTGTAACGTGTAGCGTGTAGGGTGTAGCGTGTAGCGTGTAGGGTGTAGCGTGTAGCGTGTAGTGTGTAGCGTGTAGAGTGTAGGGTGTAGAGTGTAGCGTGTAGGGTGTAGCATGTAGCGTGTAGGGTGTAGGGTGTAGAGTGTAGAGTGTAGCGTGTAGGGTGAAGCATGTAGGGTGTAGGGTGTCGGGTATAGCGTGTAGGGTGTAGGGTGTAGAGTGTAGGGTGTAGCGTGTATGGTGTAGAGTGTAGCGTGTAGCGTGCAGAGTATAGCGTGTAGGGTGTAGCGTGTAGCGTGCAGAGTGTAGCGTGTAGGGTATAGAGTGTAGCGTGTTGCGTGTAGGGTGTAGAGTGTAGCGTGTAGCGTGTAGAGTGTAGAGTGTAGCGTGTAGCGTGTAGAGTGTAGCGTGTAGGGTGTAGAGTATAGCGTGTAGGGTGTAGGGTGTAGAGTGTAGAGTGTAGCATGTAGCGTGTAGCGTGTAGAGTGTAGCGTGTAGCGTGTAGAGTGTAGGGTGTAGCGTGTAGCGTGTAGAGTGTAGGGTGTAGAGTGTAGCGTGTAGCGTGTAGAGTGTAGAGTGTAGCGTGTAGGGTGTAGAGTGTAGCGTGTAGCGTGTAAGGTGTAGGGTGTAGCGTGTAGCGTGTAGAGTGTACGGTGTAGAGTGTAGGGTGTAGCGTGTAGGGTGTAGAGTGTAGCGTGTAGCGTGTAGCGTGTAGGGTTAAGCTACACACTACACACTAAACACAAAAAGAAAAGGATATGCAAACCAATGGGATCCACGTTAAATAGTCAATGTTATTGTACAAAAACAGTAATCCACAAACAGAACCAGGCAAAACATGCATTTAAAAACATTTAAAACACTAGTATGGCTGAATAGGCCATAAGTAATTTTACCCGAGGGAATGAAGGAAGCTAATACTTTACAGCATATGTGAGACAGGAGAAATAACCAGAGAGAAAAAAATTGCTAGGTATGCGGGTACACCAATCTTAGTCAAATCTACATATAAGAAGCCTATTGTTTACTGCCAACTGTGACCCCGTGAGTACTATGACAGGAAACATATACTCCAGCCTAGTATCTGGAAGAAATACATCATGGATCCTATTTTGTTCAACACAGCATGCGTGCGCACAGTTGGTAAGCAAATGAAAGCAGACCCCTATAGAAAGGTAATCAGGGAAATAGATATGCTGCAGTACTACAAAATCCTAGTTATTTGGATAAATGTATGCATACAGACGCCTTGTGGAAATACAAAGAATCAGGATCCATTGTCCTAAGGCTTGGAAAAATGCCAGGCCATGCATGAAGTAAATAGGTGTAATTCCATAGCAGTTGTAAAGATAAGTTACCCAAGTCCTGTCCCTCGGGAAAAAAACAAAGGAAGCCCTTTACCCCACGCGTATCGACACTACTCAAGCGTCTTCATCAGAGGAAAAAGTGACACCCTACACGCTACACGCTACACTCTACACCCTACACGCTACACTCTACACCCTACACTCTACACGCTACATGCTACACTCTACACCCTACACAATACACGCTACTTGCTACACCCTACATGCTACACTCTACACGCTACACGCTACACCCTACACGGTACACCCTACACCCTACACGCTACAATCTACACGCTACAAGCTACACACTATACGCTACACGCTAGACGCTACACTCTACACGCTACACGATACACGCTACACCCTACACGCTACACCCTACACTCTACACCCTACAACCTACACGCTACACGCTACATGCTACACCCTACACGCTACACCCTACACTCTACACCCTACACCCTACACGCTACACGCTACACGCTACACCCTACACGCTACACCCTACACTCTACACCCTACACCCTACACGCTACACGTTACACCCTACATGCTACACCCTACACTCTACACCCTACACCCTACATGCTACACCCTACGCCCTGCACGCCACACACTACACTCTACACGCTACACCCTACACCACACACTGTACACCCTACACCCTACACGCTACACGCTACACTCTACACGCTACACCCTACACTCTACACCCTACACCCTACACTCTATACGCTACACTCTACACCCTGCACGCTACACGCTACACCCTACACGCTACACTCTACACCCTACACGCTACACCCTACATTCTACACCCTACACCCTACACACTACACGCTACTCGCTACACTCTACACCCTACACGCTACACTCTACACTCTACTCCCTACTCTCTACACGCTACACTCTATACCCTACACTCTACACGCTACGCGCTACACGCTACACACTACACACTACACGCTACACTTTACACTCTACACGCTACACACTACACGCTACACGCTACACTCTACACCCTACACCCTACTCTACATGCTACACGCTACACGGTACATGATACACGCTACACGCTACACGCTACACACTACACTCTACACGCTACACGGTACACGCTACACGCTACGCCCTACACCCTACACGCTACATGTTACACTCTACACCCTACACGCTACACTCTACACCCTACACGCTACACCCTACACCCTACACGCTACACACTACACGCTACTCTACACCCTACACGCTGCACTCTATACGCTACACGGTACACGCTACACGCTGCACCCTACACCCTACACGCTACACTCTACACGCTACATGCTACACCCTACACTCTACACGCTACACGCTACACTGTACACCCTACATGCAACACGCTACACTCTACACCCTACACGCTACACGCTACACGCTACACCCTACACTCTACACTCTACACCCTACACCCTACACGCTACACGCTATACTCTACACCCTACACTCTACACGCTACACGCTACACTCTACACTCTACACGCTACACGCTACACTCAACACCCTACACGCAACACGCTACACTCTATACCCTACACGCTACACTCTGCACGCTACACGCTACACTCTACACCATACACGCTACACCCTACACTCTACACCCTACACCCTACACGCTATACCCGACACCCTACACCCTACATGCTTCACCCTAAACGCTACACTCTACACTCTACACCCTACACCCTACACGCTACATGCTACACCCTACACGCTACACTCTACACCCTACACTCTACACGCTACACACTACACGCTACACGCTACACCCTACACGCTACACGCTACACCCTACACGCTACACGTTACACTCTACACCCTACACCCTACACGCTACACGCTACACCCTACACGCTACACGTTACACTCTACACCCTACACGCTACACGCTACACTCCACACGCAACACGCTACACTCTACACCCTACACTCTACACGCTACACGCTACACTCTACACCCTACACTCTACACGCTACACGCTACACTGTACACCCTACATGCAACACGCTACACTCTACACCCTACACGCTACACTCTACACGCTACACGCTACATGCTACACTCTACACTCTACACCATACACCCTACACGCTACACACTATACTCTACACCCTACACGCTACACTCTACACGCTACACGCTACACGCTACACTCTACACGCTACACTCTACACCCTACATGCAACACGCTACACTCTACACCCTACACCCTACACGCTACACGCTACACCCTATACGCTACATGTTACAGTCTACACCCTACACCCTACACACTACACCCTACACGCTACACGTTACACTCTACACCCTACACGCTACACTCTACACCCTGCTCCCTACACGCTACACGCTACACCCTACACGCTACACGCTACACCCTACACACTACACGTTACACTCTACACCCTACACTCTACACCCTACACCCTACACGCTACACTCTACACCCTACACGCTACACGCTACACTCTACACCCTAGACGCTACACTCTATACCCTACACTCTACACGCTACACCCTACACTCTACATGCTACACCCTACACCCTACACTCTACATGCTACACGCTACACGCTACATGCTACACGCTACACCCTACACGCTACACGCTAAACACTACATGGTACACCCTACACCCTACACCCTACACGCTACACGCTACACTCTACACCCTACACGCTACACCCTACACCCTACACCCTACACGCTACACGCTACACTCTACACCCTACACGCTACACCCTACAAGCTAAACGCTACAAACTACACGCTTCATATTACACTCTACACCCTAGCGTGTAGGGTGTAGAGTGTAGGGTGTAGCGTGTAGCGTGTAGCTTGTAGGGTGTAGAGTGTAGCGAGTAGCGTGTAGGGTGTAGGGTGTAGAGTGTAGGGTGTAGCGTGTAGGGTGAAGAGTGTAGCGTGTAGGGGGTAGGGTGTAGGGTGTAGAGTGTAGCGTGTGAGGTGTAGCGTGTAGCATGTAGCGTGTAGCGTGTAGCATGTAGAGTGTAGCGTGTAGGGTGTAGAGTGTAGCGTGTAGGGTGTAGCGTGTAGCGTGTAGCGTGCAGTGTGTAGAGTGTAGCGTATAGCGTGTAGGGTGTAGAGTGTAGGGTGTAGCATGTAGCGTGTAGAGTGTAGCATGTAGGGTGTGGAGTGTAGCGTGTAGCGTGTAGGGTGTAGCGTGTAGCGTGTAGGGTGTAGCGTGTATCATGTACCGTGTAGCGTGTAGCATGTAGAGTAGGGTGTAGGGTGTACAGTGTAGGGTGTAGGGTGTAGCGTGTAGCGTGTAGAGTGTAGGGAGTAGGGTGTAGGGTGTAGCGTGTAGGGTGTGGAGTGTAGCGTGTAGCGTGTAGGGTGTAGCGTGTAGCGTGTAGGGTGTAGCGTGTATCATGTACCGTGTAGCGTGTAGCATGTAGAGTAGGGTGTAGGGTGTAGAGTGTAGCGTGTAGCGTGTAGTGTGTAGCGTGTAGAGTGTAAAGTGTAGCGTGTAGTGTGTAGTGTGTAGCGTGTAGCGCGTAGCGTGTAGAGTGTAGGGTATAGAGTGTAGCGTGTAGAGAGTAGGGAGTAGAGTGTAGAGTGTAGCGTGTAGGGTTTAGCGTGTAGCGTGTAGCGTGTAGCGTGTAGGGTGTATGGTGTAGAGTGTAGGATGTAGCGTGTAGGGTGTAGCGTGTATCGTGTAGCGTGTAGAGTGTAGCGTCTAGCGTGTAGCGTATAGTGTGTAGCGTGTAGCGTGTAGATTGTAGCGTGTAGGGTGTAGGGTGTAGCGTGTAGCGTGTAGGGTGTAGGGTGTAGGGTGTAGCGTGTAGCGTGTAGCGTGTAGAGTGTAGCATGTAGGGTGTAGCAAGTAGCGTGTACCGTGTAGGGTGTAGCGTGTAGCGTGTAGCGTGTAGAGTGTAGCATGTAGGGTGTAGCAAGTAGCGTGTATTGTGTAGGGTGTAGAGTGTAGCGTGTAGCGTGTAGGGTGTCAATTTTTTCTCTGATGAAGACGCTTGAGTAGCGTCGATACGCGTGGGGTTCAGGGCTTCCTTTGTTTTTTTCCCGAGGGACAGGACTTGGGTAACTTATCTTTACAACTGCTATGGAATTACACCTATTTACTTCATGCATGGCCTGGCATTTTTCCAAGCCTTAGGACAATGGATCCTGATTCTTTGTATTTCCACAAGGCGTCTGTATGCATACATTTATCCAAATAACTAGGATTTTGTAGTACTGCAGCATACCTATTTCCCTGATTACCTTTCTATAGGGGTCTGCTTTCATTTGCTTACCAACTGTGCGCACGCATGCTGTGTTGAACAAAATAGGATCCATGATGTATTTCTTCCAGATACTAGGCTGGAGTATATGTTTCCTGTCATAGTACTCAGGGGGTCACAGTTGGCAGTAAACAATAGGCTTCTTATATGTAGATTTGACTAAGATTGGTGTACCCGCATACCTAGCAATTTTTTCTCTCTGGTTATTTCTCCTGTCTCACATATGCTGTAAAGTATTAGCTTCCTTCATTCCCTCGGGTAAAATTACTTATGGCCTATTCAGCCATACTAGTGTTTTAAATGTTTTTAAATGTATGTTTTGCCTGGTTCTGTTTGTGGATTACTATTTTTGTACAATAAAATTGACTATTTAACGTGGATCCCATTGGTTTGCATATGCTTTTCTTTTTGTGTTTAGTGTGTAGTGTGTAGCTTAACCCTACACGCTACACGCTACACGCTACACTCTACACCCTACACGCTACACCCTACACTCTACACCGTACACTCTACACGCTACACTCTACACCCTACACCCTAAACGCTACACGCTACACTCTACACCCTACACGCTACACTCTACACTCTACACGCTACACGCTACACTCTACACCCTACACTCTACACGCTACACGCTACACGCTACACCCTACACTCTACACGCTACACGCTACACTCTACACGCTACACGCTACATGCTACACTCTACACTCTACACCCTACACCCTACACGCTACACGCTATACTCTACACCCTACACTCTACACGCTACACGCTACACTCTACACTCTACACGCTACACGCTACACTCTACACCCTACACGCAACACGCTACACTCTATACCCTACACGCTACACTCTGCACGCTACACGCTACACCCTACACGCTATACTCTGCACGCTACACGCTACACTCTACACCATACACGCTACACCCTACACTCTACACCCTACACCCTACACGCTATACCCGACACCCTACACCCTACATGCTTCACCCTAAACGCTACACTCTACACTCTACACCCTACACCCTACACGCTACATGCTACACCCTACACGCTACACTCTACACCCTACACTCTACACGCTACACACTACACGCTACACGCTACACCCTACACGCTACACGCTACACCCTACACGCTACACGTTACACTCTACACCCTACACCCTACACGCTACACGCTACACCCTACACGCTACACGTTACACTCTACACCCTACACGCTACACTCTACACCCTGCACCCTACACGCTACAATCTACACCCTACACCCTACACGCTACACGCTACACTCTACACCCTACACGCTACACCCTACACTCTACACCGTACACTACACGCTACACGCTACACTCTACACCCTACACCCTACACGCTACGCGCTACACTCTACACCCTACACGCTACACTCTAAACTCTACATGCTACACGCTACACTCTACACTCTACACGCTACACGCTACACCCTACACCCTACACGCTACACGCTACACTCTACAACCTACACGCTACACGCTACACTCCACACGCAACACGCTACACTCTACACCCTACACTCTACACGCTACACGCTACACTCTACACCCTACACTCTACACGCTACACGCTACACTGTACACCCTACATGCAACACGCTACACTCTACACCCTACACCCTACACGCTACACCCTACGCCCTGCACGCCACACACTACACTCTACACGCTACACCCTACACACTACACTGTACACGCTACACGCTACACGCTACACGCTACACTCTACACCCTACACGCTACACTCTACACCCTACACACTACACTCTATACGCTACACGGTACACGCTACACGCTACGCCCTACACCCTACACGCTACATGTTACACTCTACACCCTACACGTTACACTCTACACCCTACACGCTACACCCTACACCCTACACGCTACACACTACACGCTACACTCTACACCCTACACGCTGCACTCTATACGCTACACGGTACACGCTACACGCTACACCCTACACCCTACATGCTACACGCTACACCCTACACTGTACACCCTACACCCTACACGCTACACTCTACACGCTACATGCTACACCCTACACTCTACACCCTACACGCTATACGCTACACTCTACACACTGCACGCTACACGCTACACCCTACACGCTACACTCTACACCCTACACGCTACACTCTACATGCTACACGCTACACGCTACATGCTACACGCTACACCCTACACGCTACACTCTACACCCTACACCCTACACGCTACATGCTACACCCTACACGCTACACTCTACACCCTACACTCTACACGCTACACGCTACACCCTACACGCTACACGCTACACCCTACACGCTACACGTTACACTCTACACCCAACACCCTACACGCTACACGCTACACCCTACACGCTACACGTTACACTCTACACCCTACACGCTACACTCTACACCCTGCACCCTACACGCTACAATCTACACCCTACACCCTACACGCTACACGCTACACGCTACACTCTATACCCTACACGCTACACCCTACACTCTACACCGTACACTACACGCTACACGCTACACTCTACACCCTACACCCTACACGCTACACTCTACACCCTACACCCTACACGCTACACTCTAAACTCTACATGCTACACGCTACACTCTACACTCTACACGCTACACGCTACACCCTACACCCTACACGCTACACGTTACACTCTACACCCTACACGCTACACTCTACACCCTGCTCCCTACACGCTACACGCTACACCCTACACGCTACACGCTACACCCTACACACTACACGTTACACTCTACACCCTACACTCTACACCCTACACTCTACACGCTACACTCTACACCCTACACTCTGCACTCTACACCCTACACCCTACACGCTACACTCTACACCCTACACCCTACACGCTACACACTACACGCTACACGCTACACCATACACGCTACACGCTACACCCTACACGCTACATGTTACACTCTACACCCTGCACCCTACACGCTACACGCTACACCCTACACGCTACACGCTACACCCTACACACTACACGTTACACTCTACACCCTACACTCTACACCCTACACTCTACACGCTACACTCTACACCCTACACTCTGCACTCTACACCCTACACCCTACACACTACACGCTACACTCTACACCCTACACGCTACACGCTACACCCTACACCCTACACCCTACACCCTACACGCTACAATCTACACGCTACACGCTACACCCTATACGCTAGACGCTACACTCTACACGCTACACGATACACGCTACACCCTACACGCTACACCCTACACTCTACACCCTACACCCTACACGCTACACGCTACACCCTACACGCTACACCCTACACTCTACACCCTACACCCTACACGCTACATGCTACACCCTACACGCTACACGTTACACTCTACACCCTACACCCTACACTCTACACCCTACACCCTACTCTCTACACGCTATATTCTACACCCTACACGCTACACTCTACACCCTACACGCTACACGCTACACTACACCCTAGACGCTACACTCTATACCCTACACTCTACACGCTACACCCTACACCCTACACTCTACATGCTACACCCTACACCCTACACTCTACATGCTACACGCTACACGCTACATGCTACATGCTACACCCTACACGCTACACGCTACACACTACATGCTACACCCTACACCCTACACCCTACACGCTACACTCTACACCCTACACGCTACACCCTACACCCTACACCCTACACGCTACACGCTACACTCTACACCCTACACGCTACACCCTACACTCTACACCCTACACGCTACACCCTACACTCTACACCCTACACGCTATACGCTACACTCTACACCCTGCACGCTACACGCTACACCCTACACGCTACACTCTACATGCTACACCCTACACCCTACACCCTACACGCTACACGCTACACTCTACACCCTACACGCTACACCCTACACCCTACACCCTACACGCTACACCCTACACTCTACACCCTACACGCTACACGCTACACTCTACACCCTACACGCTACACCCTACACTCCACACCCTACACCCTACATGCTACACGCTACACCCTACACGCTACAAATTACACTCTAAACCCTACACTCTACATCCTACACCCTACACTCTACACCCTACACGCTACACTCTACACTCTACACCCTACACCCTACATGCTACACGCTACACGCTACACTCTACACCCTACACGCTACACGCTACACCCTACAAGCTAAACGCTACAAACTACACGCTACATATTACACTCTACACCCTAGCGTGTAGCGTGTAGGGTGTAGAGTGTAGCGTGTAGCATGTAGCGTGTAGGGTGTATGGTGTAGAGTGTAGCATGTAGCGTGTAGGGTGTAGAGTGTAGCGTGTAGGGTGTAGAGTGTAGCATGTAGGGTGTAGGGTGTAGAGTGAAGGGTGTAGCGTGTAGAGTGTAGCGTGTAGCGTGTACGGTGTAGGGTGTAGGGTGTAGCGTGTAGCGTGTAGCTTGTAGGGTGTAGAGTGTAGCGTGTAGCGTGTAGGCTGTAGCGTGTAGGGTGTAGCATGTATCGTGTAGGGTGTAGAGTGTAGAATGTAGCGTGTAGAGTGTAGGGTGTAGCGTGTAGCGTGTGTAGGGTGTAGGGTGTAGAGTGTAGCGTGTAGCGTGTAGGGTGTAGAGTGTAGGGTGTAGGGTGTAGAGTGTAGCGTATAGCGTGTAGGGTGTAGGATGTAGAGTGTAGCGTGTAGGGTGTAGAGTGTAGCGTGTAGAGTGTAGCATGTAGCGTGTAGGGTGTAGAGTGTAGAGTGTAGCGTGTAGGGTGAAGCATGTAGGGTGTAGGGTGTCGGGTATAGCGTGTAGGGTGTAGGGTGTAGAGTGTAGGGTGTAGCGTGTATGGTGTAGAGTGTAGCGTGTAGCGTGTAGAGTGTAGCGTGTAGGGTGTAGGGTGTAGCGTGTAGCATGCAGAGTGTAGCGTGTAGGGTGTAGAGTGTAGCGTGTTGCGTGTAGGGTGTAGAGTGTAGCGTGTAGCGTGTAGAGTGTAGAGTGTAGCGTGTAGCGTGTAGAGTGTAGCGGGTAGGGTGTAGAGTGTAGCGAGCAGCGTGTAGGGTGTAGGGTGTAGAGTGTAGGGTGTAGCGTGTAGGGTGAAGAGTGTAGCGTGTAGGGGGTAGGGATTAGGGTGTAGAGTGTAGCGTGTAGGGTGTAGCGTGTAGCATGTAGCGTGTAGCGTGTAGCATGTAGAGTGTAGCGTGTAGGGTGTAGAGTGTAGCGTGTAGGGTGTAGCGTGTAGCGTGTAGCGTGCAGTGTGTAGAGTGTAGCGTATAGCGTGTAGGGTGTAGAGTGTAGGGTGTAGCATGTAGCGTGTAGAGTGTAGCGTGTAGGGTGTAGGGTGTACAGTGTAGGGTGTAGCGTGTAGCATGTAGGGTGTAGGGTGTAGCGTGTAGCGTGTACCGTGTAGCGTATAGAGTGCAGCGTGTAGGGTGTAGAGTGTAGCGTGTAGTGTGTAGCGTGTAGGGTGTAGGGTGTAGCGTGTAGGGTGTAGAGTGTAACGTGTAGGGTGTAGAGTGTAACATGTAGCGTGTAGGGTGTAGGGCGTAGCGTGTAGCGTGTACCGTGTAGCGTATAGAGTGTAGTGTGTAGGGTGTAGAGTGTAGCGTGTAGGGTGTAGCGTGTAGTGTGTAGCGTGTAGCGCGTAGCGTGTAGAGTGTAGGGTATAGAGTGTAGCGTGTAGAGAGTAGGGAGCAGAGTGTAGAGTGTAGCATGTAGGGTGTAGGGTGTACAGTGTAGGGAGTAGGGTGTAGGGTGTAGCGTGTAGGGTGTGGAGTGTAGCGTGTAGCGTGTAGGGTGTAGCGTGTAGCGTGTAGGGTGTAGCGTGTATCATGTACCGTGTAGCGTGTAGCATGTAGAGAAGGGTGTAGGGTGTAGAGTGTAGCGTGTAGCGTGTAGTGTGTAGCGTGTAGAGTGTAAAGTGTAGCGTGTTGTGTGTAGTGTGTATCGTGTAGCGTGTAGAGTGTAGGGTATAGAGTGTAGCGTGTAGAGAGTAGGGAGTAGAGTGTAGAATGTAGCGTGTGGGGTGTAGAGTGTAGCGAGTAGCGTGTAGTGTGTAGGGTGTAGGGTGTAGAGTGTAGGGTGTAGCGTGTAGGGTGTAGAGTGTAGCGTGTAGGGTGTAGCGTGTAGCGTGCAGGGTGTAGAGTGTAGCGTATAGCGTGTAGGGTGTAGGGTGTAGAGTGTAGGGTGTAGCGTGTAGAGTGTAGCGTGTAGCGTGTAGGGTGTAGGGTGTACAGTGTAGGGTGTAGGGTGTAGCGTGTAGAGTTTAGTGTGTGGCGTGCAGGGCATAGGGTGTAGCGTGTAGGGTGTAGAGTGTAGCATGTAGGGTGTAGGGTGTAGGGTGTAGGGTGTAGAGTGTAGCATGTAGGGTGTACGGTGTAGAGTGTAGGGTATAAGCTGTAGCGTTTAGCGTGTAGAGTGTAGCGTGTAGTGTGTAGGGTGTAGCGTGTAGGGTGTAGAGTGTAGGGTGCAGCGTGTAGGGTGTATCGTGTAGCGTGTAGCGTGTAGGATGTAGGGTGTAGAGTGTAGGGTGTAGCGTGTAGGGTGTAGCGTGTAGCGTGTAGCGTGTAGGGTGTAGGGTGTAGAGTGTAGGATGTAGCGTGTAGGGTGTAGCGTGTATCGTGTAGCGTGTAGAGTGTAGCGTCTAGCGTGTAGCGTATAGTGTGTAGCGTGTAGCGTGTAGATTGTAGCGTGTAGGGTGTAGGGTGTAGGGTGTAGCGTGTAGCGTGTAGGGTGTAGGGTGTAGGGTGTAGCGTGTAGCGTGTAGCGTGTAGAGTGTAGCATGTAGGGTGTAGCAAGTAGCGTGTACCGTGTAGGGTGTAGCGTGTAGCGTGTAGCGTGTAGAGTGTAGCATGTAGGGTGTAGCAAGTAGCGTGTATTGTGTAGGGTGTAGAGTGTAGCGTGTAGCGTGTAGGGTGTCAATTTTTCCTCTGATGAAGACGCTTGAGTAGCGTCGATACGCGTGGGGTTCAGGGCTTCCTTTGTTTTTTTCCCGAGGGACAGGACTTGGGTAACTTATCTTTACAACTGCTATGGAATTACACCTATTTACTTCATGCATGGCCTGGCATTTTTCCAAGCCTTAGGACAATGGATCCTGATTCTTTGTATTTCCACAAGGCGTCTGTATGCATACATTTATCCAAATAACTAGGATTTTGTAGTACTGCAGCATACCTATTTCCCTGATTACCTTTCTATAGGGGTCTGCTTTCATTTGCTTACCAACTGTGCGCACGCATGCTGTGTTGAACAAAATAGGATCCATGATGTATTTCTTCCAGATACTAGGCTGGAGTATATGTTTCCTGTCATAGTACTCAGGGGGTCACAGTTGGCAGTAAACAATAGGCTTCTTATATGTAGATTTGACTAAGATTGGTGTACCCGCATACCTAGCAATTTTTTCTCTCTGGTTATTTCTCCTGTCTCACATATGCTGTAAAGTATTAGCTTCCTTCATTCCCTCGGGTAAAATTACTTATGGCCTATTCAGCCATACTAGTGTTTTAAATGTTTTTAAATGTATGTTTTGCCTGGTTCTGTTTGTGGATTACTATTTTTGTACAATAAAATTGACTATTTAACGTGGATCCCATTGGTTTGCATATCCTTTTCTTTTTGTGTTTAGTGTGTAGTGTGTAGCTTAACCCTACACGCTACACGCTACACTCTACACCCTACACGCTACACCCTACACTCTACACCGTACACTCTACACGCTACACGCTACACTCTACACCCTACACCCTAAACGCTACACGCTACACTCTACACCCTACACGCTACACGCTACACGCTACACTCTACACCCTACACGCTACACGCTACACCCTACACGCTACACCCTACACTCTACACCGTACACTCTACACGCTACACGCTACACTCTACACCCTACACCCTAAACGCTACACTCTACACCCTACACCCTACATGCTACACGCTACACGCTACACTCTACACCCTACACGCTACACGCTACACCCTACACGCTACACCCTACACGCTACACGCTACACCCTACACCCTACACCCTACACGCTACACGCTACACGCTACACCCTACACTCTACACTCTACACCCTACACCCTACACGCTACACGCTATACTCTACACCCTACACTCTACACGCTACACGCTACACTCTACACTCTACACGCTACACGCTACACCCTACACGCTACACCCTACACGCTACACGCTACACCCTACACCCTACACCCTACACGCTACACGCTACACGCTACACCCTACACTCTACACTCTACACCCTACACCCTACACGCTACATGCTACACCCTACACGCTACACTCTACACCCTACACTCTACACGCTACACACTACACGCTACACGCTACACCCTACACGCTACACTCTACACCCTACACTCTACACGCTACACACTACACGCTACACGCTACACCCTACACGCTACACGCTACACCCTACACACTAAACGCTACACTCTACACCCTACACCCTACATGCTACACGCTACACGCTACACTCTACACCCTACACGCTACACGCTACACCCTACACGCTACACCCTACACGCTACACGCTACACCCTACACCCTACACCCTACACGCTACACGCTACACGCTACACCCTACACTCTACACTCTACACCCTACACCCTACACGCTACACGCTATACTCTACACCCTACACTCTACACGCTACACGCTACACTCTACACCCTACACGCTACACGCTACACCCTACACGCTACACCCTACACGCTACACGCTACACCCTACACCCTACACCCTACACGCTACACGCTACACGCTACACCCTACACTCTACACTCTACACCCTACACCCTACACGCTACACGCTATACTCTACACCCTACACTCTACACGCTACACGCTACACTCTACACTCTACACGCTACACGCTACACTCAACACCCTACACGCAACACGCTACACTCTATACCCTACACGCTACACTCCACACGCAACACGCTACACTCTACACCCTACACTCTACACGCTACACGCTACACTCTACACCCTACACTCTACACGCTACACGCTACACTGTACACCCTACATGCAACACGCTACACTCTACACCCTACACGCTACACGCTACACCCTACACTCTACACTCTACACCCTACACCCTACACGCTACACGCTATACTCTACACCCTACACTCTACACGCTACACGCTACACTCTACACTCTACACGCTACACGCTACACTCAACACCCTACACGCAACACGCTACACTCTATACCCTACACGCTACACTCTGCACGCTACACGCTACACTCTACACCATACACGCTACACCCTACACTCTACACCCTACACCCTACACGCTATACCCGACACCCTACACCCTACATGCTTCACCCTAAACGCTACACTCTACACTCTACACCCTACACCCTACACGCTACATGCTACACCCTACACGCTACACTCTACACCCTACACTCTACACGCTACACACTACACGCTACACGCTACACCCTACACGCTACACGCTACACCCTACACGCTACACGTTACACTCTACACCCTACACCCTACACGCTACACGCTACACCCTACACGCTACACGTTACACTCTACACCCTACACGCTACACTCTACACGCTACACGCTACACGCTACACTCTACACGCTACACTCTACACCCTACACCCTACACGCTACACGCTACACCCTATACGCTACATGTTACAGTCTACACCCTACACCCTACACACTACACCCTACACGCTACACGTTACACTCTACACCCTACACGCTACACTCTACACCCTGCTCCCTACACGCTACACGCTACACCCTACACGCTACACGCTACACCCTACACACTACACGTTACACTCTACACCCTACACTCTACACCCTACACCCTACACGCTACACTCTACACCCTACACGCTACACGCTACACTCTACACCCTAGACGCTACACTCTATACCCTACACTCTACACGCTACACCCTACACTCTACATGCTACACCCTACACCCTACACTCTACATGCTACACGCTACACGCTACATGCTACACGCTACACCCTACACGCTACACGCTAAACACTACATGGTACACCCTACACCCTACACCCTACACGCTACACGCTACACTCTACACCCTACACGCTACACCCTACACCCTACACCCTACACGCTACACGCTACACTCTACACCCTACACGCTACACCCTACAAGCTAAACGCTACAAACTACACGCTTCATATTACACTCTACACCCTAGCGTGTAGGGTGTAGAGTGTAGGGTGTAGCGTGTAGCGTGTGGCTTGTAGGGTGTAGAGTGTAGCGAGTAGCGTGTAGGGTGTAGGGTGTAGAGTGTAGGGTGTAGCGTGTAGGGTGAAGAGTGTAGCGTGTAGGGGGTAGGGTGTAGGGTGTAGAGTGTAGCGTGTGAGGTGTAGCGTGTAGCATGTAGCGTGTAGCGTGTAGCATGTAGAGTGTAGCGTGTAGGGTGTAGAGTGTAGCGTGTAGGGTGTAGCGTGTAGCGTGTAGCGTGCAGTGTGTAGAGTGTAGCGTATAGCGTGTAGGGTGTAGAGTGTAGGGTGTAGCATGTAGCGTGTAGAGTGTAGCATGTAGGGTGTGGAGTGTAGCGTGTAGCGTGTAGGGTGTAGCGTGTAGCGTGTAGGGTGTAGCGTGTATCATGTACCGTGTAGCGTGTAGCATGTAGAGTAGGGTGTAGGGTGTACAGTGTAGGGTGTAGGGTGTAGCGTGTAGCGTGTAGAGTGTAGGGAGTAGGGTGTAGGGTGTAGCGTGTAGGGTGTGGAGTGTAGCGTGTAGCGTGTAGGGTGTAGCGTGTAGCGTGTAGGGTGTAGCGTGTATCATGTACCGTGTAGCGTGTAGCATGTAGAGTAGGGTGTAGGGTGTAGAGTGTAGCGTGTAGCGTGTAGTGTGTAGCGTGTAGAGTGTAAAGTGTAGCGTGTAGTGTGTAGTGTGTAGCGTGTAGCGCGTAGCGTGTAGAGTGTAGGGTATAGAGTGTAGCGTGTAGAGAGTAGGGAGTAGAGTGTAGAGTGTAGCGTGTAGGGTTTAGCGTGTAGCGTGTAGCGTGTAGCGTGTAGGGTGTATGGTGTAGAGTGTAGGATGTAGCGTGTAGGGTGTAGCGTGTATCGTGTAGCGTGTAGAGTGTAGCGTCTAGCGTGTAGCGTATAGTGTGTAGCGTGTAGCGTGTAGATTGTAGCGTGTAGGGTGTAGGGTGTAGCGTGTAGCGTGTAGGGTGTAGGGTGTAGGGTGTAGCGTGTAGCGTGTAGCGTGTAGAGTGTAGCATGTAGGGTGTAGCAAGTAGCGTGTACCGTGTAGGGTGTAGCGTGTAGCGTGTAGCGTGTAGAGTGTAGCATGTAGGGTGTAGCAAGTAGCGTGTATTGTGTAGGGTGTAGAGTGTAGCGTGTAGCGTGTAGGGTGTCAATTTTTCCTCTGATGAAGACGCTTGAGTAGCGTCGATACGCGTGGGGTTCAGGGCTTCCTTTGTTTTTTTCCCGAGGGACAGGACTTGGGTAACTTATCTTTACAACTGCTATGGAATTACACCTATTTACTTCATGCATGGCCTGGCATTTTTCCAAGCCTTAGGACAATGGATCCTGATTCTTTGTATTTCCACAAGGCGTCTGTATGCATACATTTATCCAAATAACTAGGATTTTGTAGTACTGCAGCATACCTATTTCCCTGATTACCTTTCTATAGGGGTCTGCTTTCATTTGCTTACCAACTGTGCGCACGCATGCTGTGTTGAACAAAATAGGATCCATGATGTATTTCTTCCAGATACTAGGCTGGAGTATATGTTTCCTGTCATAGTACTCAGGGGGTCACAGTTGGCAGTAAACAATAGGCTTCTTATATGTAGATTTGACTAAGATTGGTGTACCCGCATACCTAGCAATTTTTTCTCTCTGGTTATTTCTCCTGTCTCACATATGCTGTAAAGTATTAGCTTCCTTCATTCCCTCGGGTAAAATTACTTATGGCCTATTCAGCCATACTAGTGTTTTAAATGTTTTTAAATGTATGTTTTGCCTGGTTCTGTTTGTGGATTACTATTTTTGTACAATAAAATTGACTATTTAACGTGGATCCCATTGGTTTGCATATCCTTTTCTTTTTGTGTTTAGTGTGTAGTGTGTAGCTTAACCCTACACGCTACACTCTACACGCTACACGCTACACTCTACACCCTACACTCTACACGCTACACGCTACACGCTACACCCTACACTCTACACGCTACACGCTACACTCTACACGCTACACGCTACATGCTACACTCTACACTCTACACCCTAAACCCTACACGCTACACGCTATACTCTACACCCTACACTCTACACGCTACACGCTACACTCTACACTCTACACGCTACACGCTACACTCTACACCCTACACGCAACACGCTACACTCTATACCCTACACGCTACACTCTGCACGCTACACGCTACACCCTACACGCTATACTCTGCATGTTACACGCTACACTCTACACCATACACGCTACACCCTACACTCTACACCCTACACCCTACACGCTATACCCGACACCCTACACCCTACATGCTTCACCCTAAACGCTACACTCTACACTCTACACCCTACACCCTACACGCTACATGCTACACCCTACACGCTACACTCTACACCCTACACTCTACACGCTACACACTACACGCTACACGCTACACCCTACACGCTACACGCTACACCCTACACGCTACACGTTACACTCTACACCCTACACCCTACACGCTACACGCTACACCCTACACGCTACACGTTACACTCTACACCCTACACGCTACACTCTACACCCTGCACCCTACACGCTACAATCTACACCCTACACCCTACACGCTACACGCTACACTCTACACCCTACACGCTACACCCTACACTCTACACCGTACACTACACGCTACACGCTACACTCTACACCCTACACCCTACACGCTACGCGCTACACTCTACACCCTACACGCTACACTCTAAACTCTACATGCTACACGCTACACTCTACACTCTACACGCTACACGCTACACCCTACACCCTACACGCTACACGCTACACTCTACAACCTACACGCTACACGCTACACTCCACACGCAACACGCTACACTCTACACCCTACACTCTACACGCTACACGCTACACTCTACACCCTACACTCTACACGCTACACGCTACACTGTACACCCTACATGCAACACGCTACACTCTACACCCTACACGCTACACTCTACACGCTACACGCTACATGCTACACTCTACACTCTACACCATACACCCTACACGCTACACACTATACTCTACACCCTACACGCTACACTCTACACGCTACACGCTACACGCTACACTCTACACGCTACACTCTACACCCTACATGCAACACGCTACACTCTACACCCTACACCCTACACGCTACACGCTACACCCTACACGCTACACGTTACACTCTACACCCTACACCCTACACGCTACAATCTACACGCTACACGCTACACCCTATACGCTAGACGCTACACTCTACACGCTACACGATACACGCTACACCCTACACGCTACACCCTACACTCTACACCCTACACCCTACACGCTACATGCTACACCCTACACGCTACACGTTACACTCTACACCCTACACCCTACACTCTACACCCTACACCCTACTCTCTACACGCTATATTCTACACCCTACACGCTACACTCTACACCCTACACGCTACACGCTACACTACACCCTAGACGCTACACTCTATACCCTACACTCTACACGCTACACCCTACACCCTACACTCTACATGCTACACCCTACACCCTACACTCTACATGCTACACGCTACACGCTACATGCTACACGCTACACCCTACACGCTACACGCTACACACTACATGCTACACCCTACACCCTACACCCTACACGCTACACTCTACACCCTACACGCTACACCCTACACCCTACACCCTACACGCTACACGCTACACTCTACACCCTACACGCTACACCCTACACTCTACACCCTACACGCTACACCCTACACTCTACACCCTACACGCTATACGCTACACTCTACACCCTGCACGCTACACGCTACACCCTACACGCTACACTCTACATGCTACACCCTACACCCTACACCCTACACGCTACACGCTACACTCTACACCCTACACGCTACACCCTACACCCTACACCCTACACGCTACACCCTACACTCTACACCCTACACGCTACACGCTACACTCTACACCCTACACGCTACACCCTACACTCCACACCCTACACCCTACATGCTACACGCTACACCCTACACGCTACAAATTACACTCTAAACCCTACACTCTACATCCTACACCCTACACTCTACACCCTACACGCTACACTCTACACTCTACACCCTACACCCTACATGCTACACGCTACACGCTACACTCTACACCCTACACGCTACACGCTACACCCTACAAGCTAAACGCTACAAACTACACGCTACATATTACACTCTACACCCTAGCGTGTAGCGTGTAGGGTGTAGAGTGTAGCGTGTAGCATGTAGCGTGTAGGGTGTATGGTGTAGAGTGTAGCATGTAGCGTGTAGGGTGTAGAGTGTAGCGTGTAGGGTGTAGAGTGTAGCATGTAGGGTGTAGGGTGTAGAGTGAAGGGTGTAGCGTGTAGAGTGTAGCGTGTAGCGTGTACGGTGTAGGGTGTAGAGTGTAGGGTGTAGCGTGTAGCGTGTAGCTTGTAGGGTGTAGAGTGTAGCGTGTAGCGTGTAGGCTGTAGCGTGTAGGGTGTAGCATGTATCGTGTAGGGTGTAGAGTGTAGCATGTAGCGTGTAGAGTGTAGGGTGTAGCGTGTAGCGTGTGTAGGGTGTAGGGTGTAGAGTGTAGCGTGTAGCGTGTAGGGTGTAGAGTGTAGGGTGTAGGGTGTAGAGTGTAGCGTATAGCGTGTAGGGTGTAGGATGTAGAGTGTAGCGTGTAGGGTGTAGAGTGTAGCGTGTAGAGTGTAGCATGTAGCGTGTAGGGTGTAGAGTGTAGAGTGTAGCGTGTAGGGTGAAGCATGTAGGGTGTAGGGTGTCGGGTATAGCGTGTAGGGTGTAGGGTGTAGAGTGTAGGGTGTAGCGTGTATGGTGTAGAGTGTAGCGTGTAGCGTGTAGAGTGTAGCGTGTAGGGTGTAGGGTGTAGCGTGTAGCATGCAGAGTGTAGCGTGTAGGGTGTAGAGTGTAGCGTGTTGCGTGTAGGGTGTAGAGTGTAGCGTGTAGCGTGTAGAGTGTAGAGTGTAGCGTGTAGCGTGTAGAGTGTAGCGGGTAGGGTGTAGAGTGTAGCGAGCAGCGTGTAGGGTGTAGGGTGTAGAGTGTAGGGTGTAGCGTGTAGGGTGAAGAGTGTAGCGTGTAGGGGGTAGGGTGTAGGGTGTAGAGTGTAGCGTGTAGGGTGTAGCGTGTAGCATGTAGCGTGTAGCGTGTGGCATGTAGAGTGTAGCGTGTAGGGTGTAGAGTGTAGCGTGTAGGGTGTAGCGTGTAGCGTGTAGCGTGCAGTGTGTAGAGTGTAGCGTATAGCGTGTAGGGTGTAGAGTGTAGGGTGTAGCATGTAGCGTGTAGAGTGTAGCGTGTAGGGTGTAGGGTGTACAGTGTAGGGTGTAGCGTGTAGCATGTAGGGTGTAGGGTGTAGCGTGTAGCGTGTACCGTGTAGCGTATAGAGTGCAGCGTGTAGGGTGTAGAGTGTAGCGTGTAGTGTGTAGCGTGTAGGGTGTAGGGTGTAGCGTGTAGGGTGTAGAGTGTAACGTGTAGGGTGTAAAGTGTAACATGTAGCGTGTAGGGTGTAGGGCGTAGCGTGTAGCGTGTACCGTGTAGCGTATAGAGTGTAGTGTGTAGGGTGTAGAGTGTAGCGTGTAGGGTGTAGCGTGTAGTGTGTAGCGTGTAGCGCGTAGCGTGTAGAGTGTAGGGTATAGAGTGTAGCGTGTAGAGAGTAGGGAGCAGAGTGTAGAGTGTAGCATGTAGGGTGTAGGGTGTACAGTGTAGGGAGTAGGGTGTAGGGTGTAGCGTGTAGGGTGTGGAGTGTAGCGTGTAGCGTGTAGGGTGTAGCGTGTAGCGTGTAGGGTGTAGCGTGTATCATGTACCGTGTAGCGTGTAGCATGTAGAGAAGGGTGTAGGGTGTAGAGTGTAGCGTGTAGCGTGTAGTGTGTAGCGTGTAGAGTGTAAAGTGTAGCGTGTTGTGTGTAGTGTGTATCGTGTAGCGTGTAGAGTGTAGCGTGTAGAGAGTAGGGAGTAGAGTGTAGAATGTAGCGTGTGGGGTGTAGAGTGTAGCGAGTAGCGTGTAGTGTGTAGGGTGTAGGGTGTAGAGTGTAGGGTGTAGCGTGTAGGGTGTAGAGTGTAGCGTGTAGGGTGTAGCGTGTAGCGTGCAGGGTGTAGAGTGTAGCGTATAGCGTGTAGGGTGTAGGGTGTAGAGTGTAGGGTGTAGCGTGTAGAGTGTAGCGTGTAGCGTGTAGGGTGTAGGGTGTACAGTGTAGGGTGTAGGGTGTAGCGTGTAGAGTTTAGTGTGTGGCGTGCAGGGCATAGGGTGTAGCGTGTAGGGTGTAGAGTGTAGCATGTAGGGTGTAGGGTGTAGGGTGTAGGGTGTAGAGTGTAGCATGTAGGGTGTATGGTGTAGAGTGTAGGGTATAAGCTGTAGCGTTTAGCGTGTAGAGTGTAGCGTGTAGTGTGTAGGGTGTAGCGTGTAGGGTGTAGAGTGTAGGGTGCAGCGTGTAGGGTGTATCGTGTAGCGTGTAGCGTGTAGGGTGTAGGGTGTAGAGTGTAGGGTGTAGCGTGTAGGGTGTAGCGTGTAGCGTGTAGCGTGTAGGGTGTAGGGTGTAGAGTGTAGGATGTAGCGTGTAGGGTGTAGCGTGTATCGTGTAGCGTGTAGAGTGTAGCGTCTAGCGTGTAGCGTATAGTGTGTAGCGTGTAGCGTGTAGATTGTAGCGTGTAGGGTGTAGGGTGTAGGGTGTAGCGTGTAGTGTGTAGGGTGTAGGGTGTAGCGTGTAGCGTGTAGCGTGTAGAGTGTAGCATGTAGGGTGTAGCAAGTAGCGTGTATTGTGTAGGGTGTAGAGTGTAGCGTGTAGCGTGTAGGGTGTCAATTTTTCCTCTGATGAAGACGCTTGAGTAGCGTCGATACGCGTGGGGTTCAGGGCTTCCTTTGTTTTTTTCCCGAGGGACAGGACTTGGGTAACTTATCTTTACAACTGCTATGGAATTACACCTATTTACTTCATGCATGGCCTGGCATTTTTCCAAGCCTTAGGACAATGGATCCTGATTCTTTGTATTTCCACAAGGCGTCTGTATGCATACATTTATCCAAATAACTAGGATTTTGTAGTACTGCAGCATACCTATTTCCCTGATTACCTTTCTATAGGGGTCTGCTTTCATTTGCTTACCAACTGTGCGCACGCATGCTGTGTTGAACAAAATAGGATCCATGATGTATTTCTTCCAGATACTAGGCTGGAGTATATGTTTCCTGTCATAGTACTCAGGGGGTCACAGTTGGCAGTAAACAATAGGCTTCTTATATGTAGATTTGACTAAGATTGGTGTACCCGCATACCTAGCAATTTTTTCTCTCTGGTTATTTCTCCTGTCTCACATATGCTGTAAAGTATTAGCTTCCTTCATTCCCTCGGGTAAAATTACTTATGGCCTATTCAGCCATACTAGTGTTTTAAATGTTTTTAAATGTATGTTTTGCCTGGTTCTGTTTGTGGATTACTATTTTTGTACAATAAAATTGACTATTTAACGTGGATCCCATTGGTTTGCATATCCTTTTCTTTTTGTGTTTAGTGTGTAGTGTGTAGCTTAACCCTACACGCTACACGCTACACTCTACACCCTACACGCTACACCCTACACTCTACACCGTACACTCTACACGCTACACTCTACACCCTACACCCTAAACGCTACACGCTACACTCTACACCCTACACGCTACACTCTACACTCTACACGCTACACGCTACACTCTACACCCTACACTCTACACGCTACACGCTACACGCTACACCCTACACTCTACACGCTACACGCTACACTCTACACGCTACACGCTACATGCTACACTCTACACTCTACACCCTACACCCTACACGCTACACGCTATACTCTACACCCTACACTCTACACGCTACACGCTACACTCTACACTCTACACGCTACACGCTACACTCTACACCCTACACGCAACACGCTACACTCTATACCCTACACGCTACACTCTGCACGCTACACGCTACACCCTACACGCTATACTCTGCATGTTACACGCTACACTCTACACCATACACGCTACACCCTACACTCTACACCCTACACCCTACACGCTATACCCGACACCCTACACCCTACATGCTTCACCCTAAACGCTACACTCTACACTCTACACCCTACACCCTACACGCTACATGCTACACCCTACACGCTACACTCTACACCCTACACTCTACACCCTACACCCTACACGCTACACGCTACACCCTACACGCTACACGTTACACTCTACACCCTACACGCTACACTCTACACCCTGCACCCTACACGCTACAATCTACACCCTACACCCTACACGCTACACGCTACACTCTACACCCTACACGCTACACCCTACACTCTACACCGTACACTACACGCTACACGGTACACTCTACACCCTACACCCTACACGCTACGCGCTACACTCTACACCCTACACGCTACACTCTAAACTCTACATGCTACACGCTACACTCTACACTCTACACGCTACACGCTACACCCTACACCCTACACGCTACACGCTACACTCTACAACCTACACGCTACACGCTACACTCCACACGCAACACGCTACACTCTACACCCTACACTCTACACGCTACACGCTACACTCTACACCCTACACTCTACACGCTACACGCTACACTGTACACCCTACATGCAACACGCTACACTCTACACCCTACACGCTACACTCTACACGCTACACGCTACATGCTACACTCTACACTCTACACCATACACCCTACACGCTACACACTATACTCTACACCCTACACGCTACACTCTACACCCTACACGCTACACGCTACACTCTACACGCTACACTCTACACCCTACATGCAACACGCTACACTCTACACCCTACACCCTACACGCTACACGCTACACCCTACACGCTACACGTTACACTCTACACCCTACACCCTACACGCTACAATCTACACGCTACACGCTACACCCTATACGCTAGACGCTACACTCTACACGCTACACGATACACGCTACACCCTACACGCTACACCCTACACTCTACACCCTACACCCTACACGCTACATGCTACACCCTACACGCTACACGTTACACTCTACACCCTACACCCTACACTCTACACCCTACACCCTACTCTCTACACGCTATATTCTACACCCTACACGCTACTCTACACCCTACACGCTACACGCTACACTACACCCTAGACGCTACACTCTATACCCTACACTCTACACGCTACACCCTACACCCTACACTCTACATGCTACACCCTACACCCTACACTCTACATGCTACACGCTACACGCTACATGCTACACGCTACACCCTACACGCTACACGCTACACACTACATGCTACACCCTACACCCTACACCCTACACGCTACACTCTACACCCTACACGCTACACCCTACACCCTACACCCTACACGCTACACGCTACACTCTACACCCTACACGCTACACCCTACACTCTACACCCTACACGCTACACCCTACACTCTACACCCTACACGCTATACGCTACACTCTACACCCTGCACGCTACACGCTACACCCTACACGCTACACTCTACATGCTACACCCTACACCCTACACGCTACACGCTACACTCTACACCCTACACGCTACACCCTACACCCTACACCCTACACGCTACACCCTACACTCTACACCCTACACGCTACACGCTACACTCTACACCCTACACGCTACACCCTACACTCCACACCCTACACCCTACATGCTACACGCTACACCCTACACGCTACAAATTACACTCTAAACCCTACACTCTACATCCTACACCCTACACTCTACACCCTACACGCTACACTCTACACTCTACACCCTACACCCTACATGCTACACGCTACACGCTACACTCTACACCCTACACGCTACACGCTACACCCTACAAGCTAAACGCTACAAACTACACGCTACATATTACACTCTACACCCTAGCGTGTAGCGTGTAGGGTGTAGAGTGTAGCGTGTAGCATGTAGCGTGTAGGGTGTATGGTGTAGAGTGTAGCATGTAGCGTGTAGGGTGTAGAGTGTAGCGTGTAGGGTGTAGAGTGTAGCATGTAGGGTGTAGGGTGTAGAGTGAAGGGTGTAGCGTGTAGAGTGTAGCGTGTAGCGTGTACGGTGTAGGGTGTAGAGTGTAGGGTGTAGCGTGTAGCGTGTAGCTTGTAGGGTGTAGAGTGTAGCGTGTAGCGTGTAGGCTGTAGCGTGTAGGGTGTAGCATGTATCGTGTAGGGTGTAGAGTGTAGCATGTAGCGTGTAGAGTGTAGGGTGTAGCGTGTAGCGTGTGTAGGGTGTAGGGTGTAGAGTGTAGCGTGTAGCGTGTAGGGTGTAGAGTGTAGGGTGTAGGGTGTAGAGTGTAGCGTATAGCGTGTAGGGTGTAGGATGTAGAGTGTAGCGTGTAGGGTGTAGAGTGTAGCGTGTAGAGTGTAGCATGTAGCGTGTAGGGTGTAGAGTGTAGAGTGTAGCGTGTAGGGTGAAGCATGTAGGGTGTAGGGTGTCGGGTATAGCGTGTAGGGTGTAGGGTGTAGAGTGTAGGGTGTAGCGTGTATGGTGTAGAGTGTAGCGTGTAGCGTGTAGAGTGTAGCGTGTAGGGTGTAGGGTGTAGCGTGTAGCATGCAGAGTGTAGCGTGTAGGGTGTAGAGTGTAGCGTGTTGCGTGTAGGGTGTAGAGTGTAGCGTGTAGCGTGTAGAGTGTAGAGTGTAGCGTGTAGCGTGTAGAGTGTAGCGGGTAGGGTGTAGAGTGTAGCGAGCAGCGTGTAGGGTGTAGGGTGTAGAGTGTAGGGTGTAGCGTGTAGGGTGAAGAGTGTAGCGTGTAGGGGGTAGGGTGTAGGGTGTAGAGTGTAGCGTGTAGGGTGTAGCGTGTAGCATGTAGCGTGTAGCGTGTAGCATGTAGAGTGTAGCGTGTAGGGTGTAGAGTGTAGCGTGTAGGGTGTAGCGTGTAGCGTGTAGCGTGCAGTGTGTAGAGTGTAGCGTATAGCGTGTAGGGTGTAGAGTGTAGGGTGTAGCATGTAGCGTGTAGAGTGTAGCGTGTAGGGTGTAGGGTGTACAGTGTAGGGTGTAGCGTGTAGCATGTAGGGTGTAGGGTGTAGCGTGTAGCGTGTACCGTGTAGCGTATAGAGTGCAGCATGTAGGGTGTAGAGTGTAGCGTGTAGTGTGTAGCGTGTAGGGTGTAGGGTGTAGCGTGTAGGGTGTAGAGTGTAACGTGTAGGGTGTAAAGTGTAACATGTAGCGTGTAGGGTGTAGGGCGTAGCGTGTAGCGTGTACCGTGTAGCGTATAGAGTGTAGTGTGTAGGGTGTAGAGTGTAGCGTGTAGGGTGTAGCGTGTAGTGTGTAGCGTGTAGCGCGTAGCGTGTAGAGTGTAGGGTATAGAGTGTAGCGTGTAGAGAGTAGGGAGCAGAGTGTAGAGTGTAGCATGTAGGGTGTAGGGTGTACAGTGTAGGGAGTAGGGTGTAGGGTGTAGCGTGTAGGGTGTGGAGTGTAGCGTGTAGGGTGTAGCGTGTAGCGTGTAGGGTGTAGCGTGTATCATGTACCGTGTAGCGTGTAGCATGTAGAGAAGGGTGTAGGGTGTAGAGTGTAGCGTGTAGCGTGTAGTGTGTAGCGTGTAGAGTGTAAAGTGTAGCGTGTTGTGTGTAGTGTGTATCGTGTAGCGTGTAGAGTGTAGGGTATAGAGTGTAGCGTGTAGAGAGTAGGGAGTAGAGTGTAGAATGTAGCGTGTGGGGTGTAGAGTGTAGCGAGTAGCGTGTAGTGTGTAGGGTGTAGGGTGTAGAGTGTAGGGTGTAGCGTGTAGGGTGTAGAGTGTAGCGTGTAGGGTGTAGCGTGTAGCGTGCAGGGTGTAGAGTGTAGCGTATAGCGTGTAGGGTGTAGGGTGTAGAGTGTAGGGTGTAGCGTGTAGAGTGTAGCGTGTAGCGTGTAGGGTGTAGGGTGTACAGTGTAGGGTGTAGGGTGTAGCGTGTAGAGTTTAGTGTGTGGCGTGCAGGGCATAGGGTGTAGCGTGTAGGGTGTAGAGTGTAGCATGTAGGGTGTAGGGTGTAGGGTGTAGGGTGTAGAGTGTAGCATGTAGGGTGTACGGTGTAGAGTGTAGGGTATAAGCTGTAGCGTTTAGCGTGTAGAGTGTAGCGTGTAGTGTGTAGGGTGTAGCGTGTAGGGTGTAGAGTGTAGGGTGCAGCGTGTAGGGTGTATCGTGTAGCGTGTAGCGTGTAGGGTGTAGGGTGTAGAGTGTAGGGTGTAGCGTGTAGGGTGTAGCGTGTAGCGTGTAGCGTGTAGGGTGTAGGGTGTAGAGTGTAGGATGTAGCGTGTAGGGTGTAGCGTGTATCGTGTAGCGTGTAGAGTGTAGCGTCTAGCGTGTAGCGTATAGTGTGTAGCGTGTAGCGTGTAGATTGTAGCGTGTAGGGTGTAGGGTGTAGGGTGTAGCGTGTAGCGTGTAGGGTGTAGGGTGTAGGGTGTAGCGTGTAGCGTGTAGCGTGTAGAGTGTAGCATGTAGGGTGTAGCAAGTAGCGTGTACCGTGTAGGGTGTAGCGTGTAGCGTGTAGCGTGTAGAGTGTAGCATGTAGGGTGTAGCAAGTAGCGTGTATTGTGTAGGGTGTAGAGTGTAGCGTGTAGCGTGTAGGGTGTCAATTTTTCCTCTGATGAAGACGCTTGAGTAGCGTCGATACGCGTGGGGTTCAGGGCTTCCTTTGTTTTTTTCCCGAGGGACAGGACTTGGGTAACTTATCTTTACAACTGCTATGGAATTACACCTATTTACTTCATGCATGGCCTGGCATTTTTCCAAGCCTTAGGACAATGGATCCTGATTCTTTGTATTTCCACAAGGCGTCTGTATGCATACATTTATCCAAATAACTAGGATTTTGTAGTACTGCAGCATACCTATTTCCCTGATTACCTTTCTATAGGGGTCTGCTTTCATTTGCTTACCAACTGTGCGCACGCATGCTGTGTTGAACAAAATAGGATCCATGATGTATTTCTTCCAGATACTAGGCTGGAGTATATGTTTCCTGTCATAGTACTCAGGGGGTCACAGTTGGCAGTAAACAATAGGCTTCTTATATGTAGATTTGACTAAGATTGGTGTACCCGCATACCTAGCAATTTTTTCTCTCTGGTTATTTCTCCTGTCTCACATATGCTGTAAAGTATTAGCTTCCTTCATTCCCTCGGGTAAAATTACTTATGGCCTATTCAGCCATACTAGTGTTTTAAATGTTTTTAAATGTATGTTTTGCCTGGTTCTGTTTGTGGATTACTATTTTTGTACAATAAAATTGACTATTTAACGTGGATCCCATTGGTTTGCATATCCTTTTCTTTTTGTGTTTAGTGTGTAGTGTGTAGCTTAACCCTACACGCTACACGCTACACGCTACACTCTACACGCTACACTCTACACCCTACATGCAACACGCTACACTCTACACCCTACACCCTACACGCTACACGCTACACCCTACACGCTACACGTTACACTCTACACCCTACACCCTACACACTACACCCTACACGCTACATGTTACACTCTACACCCTACACGCTACACTCTACACCCTGCTCCCTACACGCTACACGCTACACCCTACACGCTACACGCTACACCCTACACACTACACGTTACACTCTACACCCTACACTCTACACCCTACACTCTACACGCTACACTCTACACCCTACACTCTGCACTCTACACCCTACACCCTACACGCTACACTCTACACCCTACACCCTACACGCTACACACTACACGCTACACGCTACACCATACACGCTACACGCTACACCCTACACGCTACATGTTACACTCTACACCCTGCACCCTACACGCTACACCCTACACGCTACACGCTACACCCTACACACTACACGTTACACTCTACACCCTACACTCTACACCCTACACTCTACACGCTACACTCTACACCCTACACTCTGCACTCTACACCCTACACCCTACACACTACACGCTACACTCTACACCCTACACGCTACACGCTACACCCTACACCCTACACCCTACACGCTACAATCTACACGCTACACGCTACACCCTATACGCTAGACGCTACACTCTACACGCTACACGATACACGCTACACCCTACACGCTACACCCTACACTCTACACCCTACACGCTACACGCTACACCCTACACGCTACACCCTACACTCTACACCCTACACCCTACACGCTACATGCTACACCCTACACGCTACACGTTACACTCTACACCCTACACCCTACACTCTACACCCTACACCCTACTCTCTACACGCTATATTCTACACCCTACACGCTACACTCTACACCCTACACGCTACACGCTACACTCTACACCCTAGACGCTACACTCTATACCCTACACTCTACACGCTACACCCTACACCCTACACTCTACATGCTACACCCTACACCCTACACTCTACATGCTACACGCTACACGCTACATGCTACACGCTACACCCTACACGCTACACGCTACACACTACATGCTACACCCTACACCCTACACCCTACACGCTACACGCTACACTCTACACCCTACACGCTACACCCTACACCCTACACGCTACACGCTACACTCTACACCCTACACGCTACACCCTACACTCTACACCCTACACGCTACACCCTACACTCTACACCCTACACGCTATACGCTACACTCTACACCCTGCACGCTACACGCTACACCCTACACGCTACACTCTACACCCTACACGCTACACCCTACACTCTACACCCTACATGCTACACGCTACACTCTACACCCTACACGCTACACCCTACACTCCACACCCTACACCCTACATGCTACACGCTACACCCTACACGCTACAAATTACACTCTAAACCCTACACTCTACATCCTACACCCTACACTCTACACCCTACACGCTACACTCTACACTCTACACCCTACACCCTACATGCTACACGCTACACGCTACACTCTACACCCTACACGCTACACGCTACACCCTACAAGCTAAACGCTACAAACTACACGCTACATATTACACTCTACACCCTAGCGTGTAGCGTGTAGGGTGTAGAGTGTAGCGTGTAGCATGTAGCGTGTAGGGTGTATGGTGTAGAGTGCAGCATGTAGCGTGTAGGGTGTAGAGTGTAGCGTGTAGGGTGTAGAGTGTAGCATGTAGCGTGTAGGGTGTAGGGTGTAGAGTGTAGAGTGTAGCATGTAGCATGTAGATTGTAGGGTGTACCGTGTAGGGTGTAGAGTGTACCATGTAGGGTGTAGGATGTAGAGTGAAGGGTGTAGCGTGTAGAGTGTAGCGTGTTGCGTGTAGGGTGTAGAGTGTAGCGTGTAGAGTGTAGCGTGTAGCGTGTAGAGTGTAGCATGTAGCGTGTAGAGTGTAGCGGGTAGGGTGTAGAGTGTAGCGAGCAGCGTGTAGGGTGTAGGGTGTAGAGTGTAGGGTGTAGCGTGTAGGGTGAAGAGTGTAGCGTGTAGGGGGTAGGGTGTAGGGTGTAGAGTGTAGCGTGTAGGGTGTAGCGTGTAGCATGTAGCGTGTAGCGTGTAGCATGTAGAGTGTAGCTTGTAGGGTGTAGAGTGTAGCGTGTAGGGTGTAGCGTGTAGCGTGTAGCGTGCAGTGTGTAGAGTGTAGCGTATAGAGTGTAGGGTGTAGAGTGTAGGGTGTAGCATGTAGCGTGTAGAGTGTAGCGTGTAGGGTGTAGGGTGTACAGTGTAGGGTGTAGCGTGTAGCATGTAGGGTGTAGGGTGTAGCGTGTAGCGTGTACCGTGTAGCGTATAGAGTGCAGCGTGTAGGGTGTAGAGTGTAGCGTGTAGTGTGTAGCGTGTAGGGTGTAGGGTGTAGCGTGTAGGGTGTAGAGTGTAGCGTGTAGGGTGTAGAGTGTAACATGTAGCGTGTAGGGTGTAGGGCGTAGCGTGTAGCGTGTACCGTGTAGCGTATAGAGTGTAGTGTGTAGGGTGTAGAGTGTAGCGTGTAGGGTGTAGAGTGTAGCGTGTAGCGTGTAGCGTGTAGAGTGTAGTGTGTAGGGTGTAGCGTGTAGAGTGTAGTGTGTGGCGTGCAGGGCGTAGGGTGTAGCGTGTAGGGTGTAGGGTGTAGAGTGTAGGGTGTAGCATGTAGGGTGTAGGGTGTAGGGTGTAGCGTGTAGGGTCTAGAGTGTAGCGTGTAGGGTGTACGGTGTAGAGTGTAGGGTATAAGCTGTAGCGTTTAGCGTGTAGAGTGTAGCGTGTAGCGTGTAGCGTGTAGGGTGTAGAGTGTAGGGTGTAGAGTGTAGCGTGTAGGGTGTAGCATGTAGCGTGTAGCGTGTAGCATGTAGAGTAGGGTGTAGGGTGTAGGGTGTAGAGTGTAGCGTGTAGAGTAGGGAGCAGAGTGTAGAGTGTAGCATGTAGGGTGTAGGGTGTACAGTGTAGGGTGTAGGGTGTAGCGTGTAGCGTGTAGAGTGTAGGGAGTAGGGTGTAGGGTGTAGCGTGTAGGGTGTGGAGTGTAGCGTGTAGCGTGTAGTGTGTAGCGTGTAGAGTGTAAAGTGTAGCGTGTAGTGTGTAGTGTGTAGCGTGTAGCGCGTAGCGTGTAGAGTGTAGGGTATAGAGTGTAGCGTGTAGAGAGTAGGGAGTAGAGTGTAGAGTGTAGCGTGTAGGGTGTAGAGTGTAGCGAGTAGCGTGTAGTGTGTAGGGTGTAGAGTGTAGGGTGTAGCGTGTAGGGTGTAGAGTGTAGCGTGTAGGGTGTAGCGTGTAGCGTGCAGGGTGTAGAGTGTAGCGTATAGCGTGTAGGGTGTAGAGTGTAGGGTGTAGCGTGTAGAGTGTAGCGTGTAGCGTGTAGGGTGTAGGGTGTACAGTGTAGGGTGTAGGGTGTAGCGTGTAGAGTTTAGTGTGTGGCGTGCAGGGCATAGGGTGTAGCGTGTAGGGTGTAGAGTGTAGGGTGTAGCATGTAGGGTGTAAGGTGTAGGGTGTAGGGTGTAGCATGTAGGGTGTACGGTGTAGAGTGTAGGGTATAAGCTGTAGCGTTTAGCGTGTACAGTGTAGCGTGTAGCGTGTAGGGTGTAGCGTGTAGGGTGTAGAGTGTAGGGTGCAGCGTGTAGGGTGTATCGTGTAGCGTGTAGCGTGTAGGGTGTAGGGTGTAGAGTGTAGGGTGTAGCGTGTAGGGTGTAGCGTGTATCGTGTAGCGTGTAGCGTGTAGGGTGTAGGGTGTAGGGTGTAGGGTGTAGCGTGTAGCGTGTAGCGTGTAGAGTGTAGCATGTAGGGTGTAGCAAGTAGCGTGTACCGTGTAGCGTGTAGCGTGTAGCGTGTAGAGTGTATCATGTAGGGTGTAGCAAGTAGCGTGTATTGTGTAGGGTGTAGAGTGTAGCGTGTAGCGTGTAGGGTGTCAATTTTTCCTCTGATGAAGACGCTTGAGTAACGTCGATACGCGTGGGGTTCAGGGCTTCCTTTGTTTTTTTCCCGAGGGACAGGACTTGGGTAACTTATCTTTACTACTGCTATGGAATTACACCTATTTACTTCATGCATGGCCTGGCATTTTTCCAAGCCTTAGGACAATGGATCCTGATTCTTTGTATTTCCACAAGGCGTCTGTATGCATACATTTATCCAAATAACTAGGATTTTGTAGTACTGCAGCATACCTATTTCCCTGATTACCTTTCTATAGGGGTCTGCTTTCATTTGCTTACCAACTGTGCGCACGCATGCTGTGTTGAACAAAATAGGATCCATGATGTATTTCTTCCAGATACTAGGCTGGAGTATATGTTTCCTGTCATAGTACTCAGGGGGTCACAGTTGGCAGTAAACAATAGGCTTCTTATATGTAGATTTGACTAAGATTGGTGTACCCGCATACCTAGCAATTTTTTCTCTCTGGTTATTTCTCCTGTCTCACATATGCTGTAAAGTATTAGCTTCCTTCATTCCCTCGGGTAAAATTACTTATGGCTAGTGTTGAGCATTCCGATACCGCAAGTATCGGGTATCGGCCGATACTAGCGGTATCGGAATTCCGATACCGGGATTCCGATACTTGGCGCGTATCGGATACCGGAATCGGAAGTTCCATGATTCAAAATTCAGAAATTCAGCCAATGAGAAAGATTCCAAGTGTGGGCACATCCTGTTTAGCATGGAGGGCATGAAAGTACTGGCAAGGCTGTGATTGGCTGCTGAAATGATGTCATGATGCAGTTTAAAAGTCGCTGGCGCCATTTTGCGATCACTCTGCTGTGAATTCAGTTAGTGACAGGACGCTGTTTGCTGACTGAGGGACAGTTTAGAGATAGCGATTTGCTTCTTTGTGCTTTCCAAAGGCTAATTTAGCAACCGCTGTGTTCACCTACTATTCACCTTGCTTTTGCCTTGTAGCGCTGTTTTCACAGCGATCTGCAAGGTCTCTCTGTGTGTGTGTGTGTGAGTGCAGCCCACTCTCTAGTCTGAGTGCAGCCACATAGGCCATCCATAGCTGGTTGTATTCAGTTCAGGGAGGGTGGTTCATTGCCTCATACTGTCCTTTTTTTTTTTTTTTTTTGAAGTAGTGCAGGCTGCTGCACATTTTTTCAAATAATTCCTATTAGTGTCTTTCCACCCGTCTCCATCTAATTTGTGGAAAAACACTACATAGGATAAAGTAGAGGAGGGTTTTTGGGCCTTGCAGCGCCGTTTACGGCTGTCTGCACGGTCTCCGTGTGACTGCAGCTCGCCCTGTAGTCTGTGAGCAGCCGTAGCTTGGTTGTCTCCAGCTCAGGGTTGTTCACTGCGTCATACCGCCAAATCAATTTTAATTTTTTTTCAAGTACTGTAGTCTGCTGTTAATTAATTTAAAAAAATCCTATTAGTGTCTTTCCACCCGTCTCCAGCTAATTTGTGGAAAAACACTACATAGGATAAAGTAGAGGAGGGTTTTTGGGCCTTGCAGCGCCGTTTACGGCTGTCTGCACGGTCTCCGTGTGACTGCAGCTCGCCCTGTAGTCTGTGAGCAGCTATAGCCTGGTTGTCTCCAGCTCAGGGTTGTTCACTGCGTCATACCGCCAAATCAATTTTAATTTTTTTTCAAGTACTGTAGTCTGCTGCTAATTAATTTAAAAAAATCCTATTAGTGTCTTTCCACCCGTCTCCAGCTAATTTGTGGAAAAACACTACATAGGATAAAGTAGAGGAGGGTTTTTGGGCCTTGCAGCGCCGTTTACGGCTGTCTGCACGGTCTCCGTGTGACTGCAGCTCTATCCGTTGTTGTTTTAACAATGTTAAGACACTGCGGGGCTGGGATTCATGGTCATCGCGAACCGCAACGGCCGACATTAAATGATGTCAGAAGATGGGCAGCGCTAACGGCGCTAGGCCAGGGGATAACACGACAGCGCAGACTCCTGTACAGCAAATAACAACGCTCAGGAGGCTGCACCCAGCACCAAGGTGGGATTCTTGACATCTGTGCTGCGTCTCATTACAAAGGGAACTCTCGCCTCCATTACACAGTTTGACTGTATAAAGGGCTAAATGTTATACGTGTTCCATTCAGCGTGTGCAAGGAGAAAAATTACAAGAGCAACCTTTGACTTGCGCAGCACTACTGCTGCATAAGCTGTGGCTCTTCTACTTTGTAACCCCTGAGGGGGGGTTAAAGGTGACTTTTGAAATCGGTTCAATTAGGCTTCGGCCTACACTCTGCTCCACCTGCAGAGCCCGGGCTCCAACAACGCTAGTTGCTGTCCGGAAGTGCTGGCTGCACAGAGCCAAACACCTCGCCAATGTGTCAGTGGGGTCCAGCACCGCCAGCTGTTCCCCTGCTGTGTAGCCGGCAACGTGTCCTGCAAAAGCCACGCAGACACAACACACCCAAAGCTGCCGCCTGTGCAGGCTTCGGCCTACACTCCCCTCCCCCTGCTCCTCCTCCTCCTGCTCCTCCTCCTGCTGTCCCTGGGCTCTAACACACCGCCAGTTTTTGCCCAGATGTGCTAGCTGCACAGAGAAAAACACCAGCCAATGTGTCAGTGGGGTCCAGCACCGCCAGCTGTTCCCCTGCTGTGCAGCCGGCAACGTGTCCTGCAAAAGCCACGCAGACACAAGAACTGAAATTGAAGGGAACCTGTCCCCCCTCCCCCAGGCGTTTTTACGTTATCCAGCCACCTTGTACAGCGGTAATGCTGCATGTGTGCAAGGTGGCTCATAAACGTATTCTCCTCGCACATGTGGAACTGAAAACACGTCTGAAATGTGTCCTCTGTGTGACCATTTAACCGTCCCGGGGGTGTGACTTTCCTTTGTAATGACACGCTGCAACCCCCTTGGTAGCGCTGCCCGTCTTCTGGCATCATTGTTTGGCTGGCTGCGCCTCTGCGGCCGCCCTGACCCACACAACGCCCCTCGGTGTCTTATTTATTGGGACTGCGAGGGTGTGATTGATGGGCAGGATCAGTGCATCAGTTCGCCTGTCCCTCCTCTCCTTCCGCCTTCTTCGGACTGTGCGGCTTCATGGCCGTGGCATGCGATAAGGGATCAGATGACGCCGCACAGTCTGAAGCGGGTGTAAGGACCCGCGTGTGAGAGGCGAACATATGTGCTGCGCCAGGCCCTGAATCCCAGCCCCGCAGTGTTTTAACAATGTTAAGACACTGCGGGGCTGGGATTCATGGTCATCGCGAACCGCAACGGCCGACATTAAATGATGTCAGAAGATGGGCAGCGCTAACGGCGCTAGGCCAGGGGATAACACGACAGCGCAGACTCCTGTACAGCAAATAACAACGCTCAGGAGGCTGCACCCAGCACCAAGGTGGGATTCTTGACATCTGTGCTGCGTCTCATTACAAAGGGAACTCTCGCCTCCATTACACAGTTTGACTGTATAAAGGGCTAAATGTTATACGTGTTCCATTCAGCGTGTGCAAGGAGAAAAATTACAAGAGCAACCTTTGACTTGCGCAGCACTACTGCTGCATAAGCTGTGGCTCTTCTACTTTCTAACCCCTGAGGGGGGGTTAAAGGTTACCTTTGAAATTGGTTCAAGTAGGCTTCGGCCTACACTCTGCTCCCCCTGCAGAGCCCGGGCTACAACACCGCTCGTTGCTGTCCGGAAGTGCTGGCTGCACAGAGCCAAACACCTCGCCAATGTGTCAGTGGGGTCCAGCACCGCCAGCTGTTCCCCTGCTGTGTAGCCGGCAACGTGTCCTGCGACCGCCACGCAGACACAACACACCCAAAGCTGCCGCCAGTGCAGGCTTCGGCCTACACTCCCCTCCCCCTGCTCCTGCTCCTCCTCCTTCTCCTGCTGTCCCTGGGCTCTAACACACCGCCAGTTGGGGCCCAGATGTGCTAGCTGCACAGAGAAAAACACCAGCCAATGTGTCAGTGGGGTTCAGCACCGCCAGCTGTTCCCCTGCTGTGCAGCCGGCATCGTGTCCTGCAAAAGCCACGCAGACACTTGCTCTTGTACCTTCTGCTCCCCATCCTGGTTCCAGTACCGTCAGCTGGTTCCGGGCAGAGCCTTTGGCTTAGGTGCCTCCCTTTGGTATCCGAGTTCCACCAACGTCAGGTGGTCCTTGGTAGTGCTTTCAGGCACGGGTACCTCCTGCTTAGTAACCGGGTTCCAGTAACGTCAGCTGGTCCTCGGTAGTTCCATTGGCTCTTGGACCTTCGGCTACCCATCCGGGTTCCAGCACCGTCAGCTGGTTCTCGGCAGTGTCTTTTGCTCTTGTACCTTCTGCTCCCCATCCTGGTTCCAGTACCGTCAGCTGGTTCCGGGCAGAGCCTTTGGCTTAGGTGCCTCCCTCTGGGTATCTGAGTTCCACCAACGTCAGGTGGTCCTTGGTAGTGCTTTCAGCACGGGTACCTCCTGCTTAGTAACCGGGTTCCAGTAACGTCAGCTGGTCCTCGGTCGTTCCATTGGCTCTTGGACCTTCGGGTAGCCATCTGAGCTCCAGTTCCATCAGCTGGTTCTCGGCATTCTCTCAGCCTTCTTGTACCTTCTGCTGCATTTCCAAGTTCAAGAGACTAAACACGATGACCCGGAAGACCACCCCTAAGATGACGACGACACCAGAGACGACAACCACCGTGATGACGACGACCCTGGAGACGATGACCCTGAAGACCACCCCGATGACGACGACCCCGGAGACGACCCCGATGACGACGACCCCGGAGACGACGACCCTGGAGACGACGACGACCTGGAAGACCGAGAAGCAGAAGAACAAGAGGCTGCAGAACAAAGAGCAGAAGGACATTAAGCATAACACAAAATATCAGAGCAAAAAATATTATGTAAATTATAAGCAGAAGAAGACTAAGCAGTGTATGGGGGTGAGTCCGTTCCTCCTCGTGGTGCCCCTGGATAAAGCCTGATGCTGCAGGCCAAACTGAACGCGGACAAATGTAACTGTTTTGTGACAGGCAGAACGGAAGGTGTAATCTTCAAACTTTTATAGATAACAACTACGGGAATGCCTGTCACAAATAAGAATATGATGAAGAAGTAGAATATGATGAAGATAATAGTAAAATAAAAAGAATATGAACAATGTAACCCAAAAAATAATAGGTAGAAGATGAAGAAGAAGATGAAGAAGGTGAAGAAGTTGATGTCAAAGAAGCTGATGATGAGGATAATGAAGAAGAAAGCGTGGGAGAAGTAAAAAAGAAGGTGAAGGGCGTGGAAGTAGTGAAACATCAATATCTGACATAAAAAAAAAAAATAACATAGTCAAATTCTTTCTAACGCCGAACGTCATAAAAAAAAAAAAAAAATCCTGCTATTCTATTAGATTGGGCTAAACCTCTGTGCCTTTAATGTCTCCGCCACGTCCCCCAATACATCCTACATTATTCTTAGTTGTTTTCCTTCATGTAGAATGAACCTACAAGTGTATAAAGGGTTTATTTTAATTCCGATATTTTCGTCCCATTGACTTGCATTGGGATCGGGTATCGGTATCGGATTGGATTCCGATACTGTGACGGTATCGGCCGATACTTTCCGATTCCGATACTTTCCGATATCGGAAAGTATCGCTCAACACTACTTATGGCCTATTCAGCCATACTAGTGTTTTCAATGTTTTTAAATGTATGTTTTGCCTGGTTCTGTTTGTGGATTACTATTTTTGTACAATAAAATTGACTATTTAACGTGGATCCCATTGGTTTGCATATCCTTTTCTTTTTGTGTTTAGTGTGTAGTGTGTAGCTTAACCCTACACGCTACACGCTACACGCTACACTCTACACCCTACACGCTACACCCTACACTCTACACCGTACACGCTACACGCTACACGCTACACTCTACACCCTACACCCTAAACGCTACACGCTACACTCTACACCCTACACGCTACACTCTACACTCTACACGCTACACGCTACACTCTACACCCTACACTCTACACGCTACACGCTACACGCTACACCCTACACTCTACACGCTACACGCTACACTCTACACGCTACACGCTACATGCTACACTCTACACTCTACACCCTACACCCTACACGCTACACGCTATACTCTACACCCTACACTCTACACGCTACACGCTACACTCTACACTCTACACGCTACACGCTACACTCTACACCCTACACGCAACACGCTACACTCTATACCCTACACGCTACACTCTGCACGCTACACGCTACACCCTACACGCTATACTCTGCACGCTACACGCTACACTCTACACCATACACGCTACACCCTACACTCTACACTCTACACCCTACACGCTATACCCGACACCCTACACCCTACATGCTTCACCCTAAACGCTACACTCTACACTCTACACCCTACACCCTACACGCTACATGCTACACCCTACACGCTACACTCTACACCCTACACTCTACACGCTACACACTACACGCTACACGTTACACTCTACACCCTACACCCTACACGCTACACGCTACACCCTACGCGCTACACGTTACACTCTACACCCTACACGCTACACTCTACACCCTGCACCCTACACGCTACAATCTACACCCTACACCCTACACGCTACACGCTACACGCTACACTCTACACCCTACACGCTACACCCTACACTCTACACCGTACACTACACGCTACACGCTACACTCTACACCCTACACCCTACACGCTACGCGCTACACTTTACACCCTACACGCTACACTCTAAACTCTACATGCTACACGCTACACTCTACACTCTACACGCTACACGCTACACCCTACACCCTACACGCTACACGCTACACTCTACAACCTACACGCTACACGCTACACTCCACACGCAACACGCTACACTCTACACCCTACACTCTACACGCTACACGCTACACTCTACACCCTACACTCTACACGCTACACGCTACACTGTACACCCTACATGCAACACGCTACACTCTACACCCTACACGCTACACTCTACACGCTACATGCTACATGCTACACTCTACACTCTACACCATACACCCTACACGCTACACACTATACTCTACACCCTACACGCTACACTCTACACGCTACACGCTACACGCTACACTCTACATGCTACACTCTACACCCTACATGCAACACGCTACACTCTACACCCTACACGCTACACCCTACACGCTACACGTTACACTCTACACCCTACACCCTACACACTACACCCTACACGCTACACGTTACACTCTACACCCTACACGCTACACTCTACACCCTGCTCCCTACACGCTACACGCTACACCCTACACGCTACACGCTACACCCTACACACTACACGTTACACTCTACACCCTACACTCTACACCCTACACTCTACACGCTACACTCTACACCCTACACTCTGCACTCTACACCCTACACCCTACACGCTACACTCTACACCCTACACCCTACACGCTACACACTACACGCTACACGCTACACCATACACGCTACACCCTACACTCTACACGCTACACTCTACACCCTACACTCTGCACTCTACACCCTACACCCTACACACTACACGCTACACTACACCCTACACGCTACACGCTACACCCTACACCCTACACCCTACACGCTACAATCTACACGCTACACGCTACACCCTATACGCTAGACGCTACACTCTACACGCTACACGATACACGCTACACCCTACACGCTACACCCTACACTCTACACCCTACACCCTACACGCTACACGCTACACCCTACACGCTACACGCTACACCCTACACACTACACGTTACACTCTACACCCTACACTCTACACCCTGCACCCTACACGCTACGCGCTACACCCTACACGCTACACGCTACACCCTACACACTACACGTTACACTCTACACCCTACACTCTACACCCTACACTCTACACGCTACACTCTACACCCTACACTCTGCACTCTACACCCTACACCCTACACACTACACGCTACACTACACCCTACACGCTACACGCTACACCCTACACCCTACACCCTACACGCTACAATCTACACGCTACACGCTACACCCTATACGCTAGACGCTACACTCTACACGCTACACGATACACGCTACACTCTACACGCTACACCCTACACTCTACACCCTACACCCTACACGCTACACGCTACACCCTACACGCTACACCCTACACTCTACACCCTACACCCTACACGCTACACGCTACACCCTATACGCTAGACGCTACACTCTACACGCTACACGATACACGCTACACCCTACACGCTACACCCTACACTCTACACCCTACACCCTACAAGCTACAGGCTACACCCTACACGCTACACCCTACACTCTACACCCTACACCCTACACGCTACATGCTACACCCTACACGCTACACGTTACACTCTACACCCTACACCCTACACTCTACACCCTACTCTCTACACGCTATATTCTACACCCTACACGCTACACCCTACACCCTACAGTCTACATGCTACACCCTACACCCTACACTCTACATGCTACACGCTACACGCTACATGCTACACGCTACACCCTACACGCTACACGCTACACACTACATGCTACACCATACACCCTACACCCTACACGCTACACGCTACACTCTACACCCTACACGCTACACCCTACACCCTACACCCTACACGCTACACGCTACACTCTACACCCTACACCCTACACGCTACACGCTACACCCTACACGCTACACGTTACACTCTACACCCTACACCCTACACACTACACCCTACACGCTACATGTTACACTCTACACCCTACACGCTACACTCTACACCCTGCTCCCTACACGCTACACGCTACACCCTACACGCTACACGCTACACCCTACACACTACACGTTACACTCTACACCCTACACTCTACACCCTACACTCTACACGCTACACTCTACACCCTACACTCTGCACTCTACACCCTACACCCTACACGCTACACTCTACACCCTACACCCTACACGCTACACACTACACGCTACACGCTACACCATACACGCTACACGCTACACCCTACACGCTACATGTTACACTCTACACCCTGCACCCTACACGCTACACCCTACACGCTACACGCTACACCCTACACACTACACGTTACACTCTACACCCTACACTCTACACCCTACACTCTACACGCTACACTCTACACCCTACACTCTGCACTCTACACCCTACACCCTACACACTACACGCTACACTCTACACCCTACACGCTACACGCTACACCCTACACCCTACACCCTACACGCTACAATCTACACGCTACACGCTACACCCTATACGCTAGACGCTACACTCTACACGCTACACGATACACGCTACACCCTACACGCTACACCCTACACTCTACACCCTACACGCTACACGCTACACCCTACACGCTACACCCTACACTCTACACCCTACACCCTACACGCTACATGCTACACCCTACACGCTACACGTTACACTCTACACCCTACACCCTACACTCTACACCCTACACCCTACTCTCTACACGCTATATTCTACACCCTACACGCTACACTCTACACCCTACACGCTACACGCTACACTCTACACCCTAGACGCTACACTCTATACCCTACACTCTACACGCTACACCCTACACCCTACACTCTACATGCTACACCCTACACCCTACACTCTACATGCTACACGCTACACGCTACATGCTACACGCTACACCCTACACGCTACACGCTACACACTACATGCTACACCCTACACCCTACACCCTACACGCTACACGCTACACTCTACACCCTACACGCTACACCCTACACCCTACACGCTACACGCTACACTCTACACCCTACACGCTACACCCTACACTCTACACCCTACACGCTACACCCTACACTCTACACCCTACACGCTATACGCTACACTCTACACCCTGCACGCTACACGCTACACCCTACACGCTACACTCTACACCCTACACGCTACACCCTACACTCTACACCCTACATGCTACACGCTACACTCTACACCCTACACGCTACACCCTACACTCCACACCCTACACCCTACATGCTACACGCTACACCCTACACGCTACAAATTACACTCTAAACCCTACACTCTACATCCTACACCCTACACTCTACACCCTACACGCTACACTCTACACTCTACACCCTACACCCTACATGCTACACGCTACACGCTACACTCTACACCCTACACGCTACACGCTACACCCTACAAGCTAAACGCTACAAACTACACGCTACATATTACACTCTACACCCTAGCGTGTAGCGTGTAGGGTGTAGAGTGTAGCGTGTAGCATGTAGCGTGTAGGGTGTATGGTGTAGAGTGCAGCATGTAGCGTGTAGGGTGTAGAGTGTAGCGTGTAGGGTGTAGAGTGTAGCATGTAGCGTGTAGGGTGTAGGGTGTAGAGTGTAGAGTGTAGCATGTAGCATGTAGATTGTAGGGTGTACCGTGTAGGGTGTAGAGTGTACCATGTAGGGTGTAGGATGTAGAGTGAAGGGTGTAGCGTGTAGAGTGTAGCGTGTTGCGTGTAGGGTGTAGAGTGTAGCGTGTAGAGTGTAGCGTGTAGCGTGTAGAGTGTAGCGTGTAGCGTGTAGAGTGTAGCGGGTAGGGTGTAGAGTGTAGCGAGCAGCGTGTAGGGTGTAGGGTGTAGAGTGTAGGGTGTAGCGTGTAGGGTGAAGAGTGTAGCGTGTAGGGGGTAGGGTGTAGGGTGTAGAGTGTAGCGTGTAGGGTGTAGCGTGTAGCATGTAGCGTGTAGCGTGTAGCATGTAGAGTGTAGCTTGTAGGGTGTAGAGTGTAGCGTGTAGGGTGTAGCGTGTAGCGTGCAGTGTGTAGAGTGTAGCGTATAGAGTGTAGGGTGTAGAGTGTAGGGTGTAGCATGTAGCGTGTAGAGTGTAGCGTGTAGGGTGTAGGGTGTACAGTGTAGGGTGTAGCGTGTAGCATGTAGGGTGTAGGGTGTAGCGTGTACCGTGTAGCGTATAGAGTGCAGCGTGTAGGGTGTAGAGTGTAGCGTGTAGTGTGTAGCGTGTAGGGTGTAGGGTGTAGCGTGTAGGGTGTAGAGTGTAGCGTGTAGGGTGTAGAGTGTAACATGTAGCGTGTAGGGTGTAGGGCGTAGCGTGTAGCGTGTACCGTGTAGCGTATAGAGTGTAGTGTGTAGGGTGTAGAGTGTAGCGTGTAGGGTGTAGAGTGTAGCGTGTAGCGTGTAGCGTGTAGAGTGTAGTGTGTAGGGTGTAGCGTGTAGAGTGTAGTGTGTGGCGTGCAGGGCGTAGGGTGTAGCGTGTAGGGTGTAGGGTGTAGAGTGTAGGGTGTAGCATGTAGGGTGTAGGGTGTAGGGTGTAGCGTGTAGGGTCTAGAGTGTAGCGTGTAGGGTGTACGGTGTAGAGTGTAGGGTATAAGCTGTAGCGTTTAGCGTGTAGAGTGTAGCGTGTAGCGTGTAGCGTGTAGGGTGTAGAGTGTAGGGTGTAGAGTGTAGCGTGTAGGGTGTAGCATGTAGCGTGTAGCGTGTAGCATGTAGAGTAGGGTGTAGGGTGTAGGGTGTAGAGTGTAGCGTGTAGAGTAGGGAGCAGAGTGTAGAGTGTAGCATGTAGGGTGTAGGGTGTACAGTGTAGGGTGTAGGGTGTAGCGTGTAGCGTGTAGAGTGTAGGGAGTAGGGTGTAGGGTGTAGCGTGTAGGGTGTGGAGTGTAGCGTGTAGCGTGTAGTGTGTAGCGTGTAGAGTGTAAAGTGTAGCGTGTAGTGTGTAGCGTGTAGCGCGTAGCGTGTAGAGTGTAGGGTATAGAGTGTAGCGTGTAGAGAGTAGGGAGTAGAGTGTAGAGTGTAGCGTGTAGGGTGTAGAGTGTAGCGAGTAGCGTGTAGTGTGTAGGGTGTAGAGTGTAGGGTGTAGCGTGTAGGGTGTAGAGTGTAGCGTGTAGGGTGTAGCGTGTAGCGTGCAGGGTGTAGAGTGTAGCGTATAGCGTGTAGGGTGTAGGGTGTAGAGTGTAGGGTGTAGCGTGTAGAGTGTAGCGTGTAGCGTGTAGGGTGTAGGGTGTACAGTGTAGGGTGTAGCGTGTAGAGTTTAGTGTGTGGCGTGCAGGGCATAGGGTGTAGCGTGTAGGGTGTAGAGTGTAGGGTGTAGCATGTAGGGTGTAAGGTGTAGGGTGTAGGGTGTAGCATGTAGGGTGTACGGTGTAGAGTGTAGGGTATAAGCTGTAGCGTTTAGCGTGTACAGTGTAGCGTGTAGCGTGTAGGGTGTAGCGTGTAGGGTGTAGAGTGTAGGGTGCAGCGTGTAGGGTGTATCGTGTAGCGTGTAGCGTGTAGGGTGTAGGGTGTAGAGTGTAGGGTGTAGCGTGTAGGGTGTAGCGTGTATCGTGTAGCGTGTAGCGTGTAGGGTGTAGGGTGTAGGGTGTAGGGTGTAGCGTGTAGCGTGTAGCGTGTAGAGTGTAGCATGTAGGGTGTAGCAAGTAGCGTGTACCGTGTAGCGTGTAGCGTGTAGCGTGTAGAGTGTATCATGTAGGGTGTAGCAAGTAGCGTGTATTGTGTAGGGTGTAGAGTGTAGCGTGTAGCGTGTAGGGTGTCAATTTTTCCTCTGATGAAGACGCTTGAGTAACGTCGATACGCGTGGGGTTCAGGGCTTCCTTTGTTTTTTTCCCGAGGGACAGGACTTGGGTAACTTATCTTTACTACTGCTATGGAATTACACCTATTTACTTCATGCATGGCCTGGCATTTTTCCAAGCCTTAGGACAATGGATCCTGATTCTTTGTATTTCCACAAGGCGTCTGTATGCATACATTTATCCAAATAACTAGGATTTTGTAGTACTGCAGCATACCTATTTCCCTGATTACCTTTCTATAGGGGTCTGCTTTCATTTGCTTACCAACTGTGCGCACGCATGCTGTGTTGAACAAAATAGGATCCATGATGTATTTCTTCCAGATACTAGGCTGGAGTATATGTTTCCTGTCATAGTACTCAGGGGGTCACAGTTGGCAGTAAACAATAGGCTTCTTATATGTAGATTTGACTAAGATTGGTGTACCCGCATACCTAGCAATTTTTTCTCTCTGGTTATTTCTCCTGTCTCACATATGCTGTAAAGTATTAGCTTCCTTCATTCCCTCGGGTAAAATTACTTATGGCCTATTCAGCCATACTAGTGTTTTAAATGTTTTTAAATGTATGTTTTGCCTGGTTCTGTTTGTGGATTACTATTTTTGTACAATAAAATTGACTATTTAACGTGGATCCCATTGGTTTGCATATCCTTTTCTTTTTGTGTTTAGTGTGTAGTGTGTAGCTTAACCCTACACGCTACACGCTACACGCTACACTCTACACCCTACACGCTACACCCTACACTCTACACCGTACACTCTACACGCTACACGCTACACTCTACACCCTACACCCTAAACGCTACACGCTACACTCTACACCCTACACGCTACACTCTACACTCTACACGCTACACGCTACACTCTACACCCTACACTCTACACGCTACACGCTACACGCTACACCCTACACTCTACACGCTACACGCTACACTCTACACGCTACACGCTACATGCTACACTCTACACTCTACACCCTACACCCTACACGCTACACGCTATACTCTACACCCTACACTCTACACGCTACACGCTACACTCTACACTCTACACGCTACACGCTACACTCTACACCCTACACGCAACACGCTACACTCTATACCCTACACGCTACACTCTGCACGCTACACGCTACACCCTACACGCTATACTCTGCACGCTACACGCTACACTCTACACCATACACGCTACACCCTACACTCTACACTCTACACCCTACACGCTATACCCGACACCCTACACCCTACATGCTTCACCCTAAACGCTACACTCTACACTCTACACCCTACACCCTACACGCTACATGCTACACCCTACACGCTACACTCTACACCCTACACTCTACACGCTACACACTACACGCTACACGTTACACTCTACACCCTACACCCTACACGCTACACGCTACACCCTACGCGCTACACGTTACACTCTACACCCTACACGCTACACTCTACACCCTGCACCCTACACGCTACAATCTACACCCTACACCCTACACGCTACACGCTACACGCTACACTCTACGCCCTACACGCTACACCCTACACTCTACACCGTACACTACACGCTACACGCTACACTCTACACCCTACACCCTACACGCTACGCGCTACACTTTACACCCTACACGCTACACTCTAAACTCTACATGCTACACGCTACACTCTACACTCTACACGCTACACGCTACACCCTACACCCTACACGCTACACGCTACACTCTACAACCTACACGCTACACGCTACACTCCACACGCAACACGCTACACTCTACACCCTACACTCTACACGCTACACGCTACACTCTACACCCTACACTCTACACGCTACACGCTACACTGTACACCCTACATGCAACACGCTACACTCTACACCCTACACGCTACACTCTACACGCTACATGCTACATGCTACACTCTACACTCTACACCATACACCCTACACGCTACACACTATACTCTACACCCTACACGCTACACTCTACACGCTACACGCTACACGCTACACTCTACACGCTACACTCTACACCCTACATGCAACACGCTACACTCTACACCCTACACGCTACACCCTACACGCTACACGTTACACTCTACACCCTACACCCTACACACTACACCCTACACGCTACACGTTACACTCTACACCCTACACGCTACACTCTACACCCTGCTCCCTACACGCTACACGCTACACCCTACACGCTACACGCTACACCCTACACACTACACGTTACACTCTACACCCTACACTCTACACCCTACACTCTACACGCTACACTCTACACCCTACACTCTGCACTCTACACCCTACACCCTACACGCTACACTCTACACCCTACACCCTACACGCTACACACTACACGCTACACGCTACACCATACACGCTACACCCTACACTCTACACGCTACACTCTACACCCTACACTCTGCACTCTACACCCTACACCCTACACACTACACGCTACACTACACCCTACACGCTACACGCTACACCCTACACCCTACACCCTACACGCTACAATCTACACGCTACACGCTACACCCTATACGCTAGACGCTACACTCTACACGCTACACGATACACGCTACACCCTACACGCTACACCCTACACTCTACACCCTACACCCTACACGCTACACGCTACACCCTACACGCTACACGCTACACCCTACACACTACACGTTACACTCTACACCCTACACTCTACACCCTGCACCCTACACGCTACGCGCTACACCCTACACGCTACACGCTACACCCTACACACTACACGTTACACTCTACACCCTACACTCTACACCCTACACTCTACACGCTACACTCTACACCCTACACTCTGCACTCTACACCCTACACCCTACACACTACACGCTACACTACACCCTACACGCTACACGCTACACCCTACACCCTACACCCTACACGCTACAATCTACACGCTACACGCTACACCCTATACGCTAGACGCTACACTCTACACGCTACACGATACACGCTACACTCTACACGCTACACCCTACACTCTACACCCTACACCCTACACGCTACACGCTACACCCTACACGCTACACCCTACACTCTACACCCTACACCCTACACGCTACACGCTACACCCTATACGCTAGACGCTACACTCTACACGCTACACGATACACGCTACACCCTACACGCTACACCCTACACTCTACACCCTACACCCTACACGCTACAGGCTACACCCTACACGCTACACCCTACACTCTACACCCTACACCCTACACGCTACATGCTACACCCTACACGCTACACGTTACACTCTACACCCTACACCCTACACTCTACACCCTACTCTCTACACGCTATATTCTACACCCTACACGCTACACCCTACACCCTACAGTCTACATGCTACACCCTACACCCTACACTCTACATGCTACACGCTACACGCTACATGCTACACGCTACACCCTACACGCTACACGCTACACACTACATGCTACACCATACACCCTACACCCTACACGCTACACGCTACACTCTACACCCTACACGCTACACCCTACACCCTACACCCTACACGCTACACGCTACACTCTACACCCTACACGCTACACCCTACACTCTACACCCTACACGCTACACCCTACACTCTACACCCTACACGCTATACGCTACACTCTACACCCTGCACGCTACACGCTACACCCTACACGCTACACTCTACATGCTACACCCTACACCCTACACCCTACACGCTACACGCTACACTCTACACCCTACACGCTACACCCTACACCCTACACCCTACACGCTACACCCTACACTCTACACCCTACACGCTACACGCTACACTCTACACCCTACACGCTACACCCTACACTCCACACCCTACACCCTACATGCTACACGCTACACCCTACACGCTACAAATTACACTCTAAACCCTACACTCTACATCCTACACCCTACACTCTACACCCTACACGCTACACTCTACACTCTACACCCTACACCCTACATGCTACACGCTACACGCTACACTCTACACCCTACACGCTACACGCTACACCCTACAAGCTAAACGCTACAAACTACACGCTACATATTACACTCTACACCCTAGCGTGTAGCGTGTAGGGTGTAGAGTGTAGCGTGTAGCATGTAGCGTGTAGGGTGTATGGTGTAGAGTGTAGCATGTAGCGTGTAGGGTGTAGAGTGTAGCGTGTAGGGTGTAGAGTGTAGCATGTAGGGTGTAGGGTGTAGAGTGAAGGGTGTAGCGTGTAGAGTGTAGCGTGTAGCGTGTACGGTGTAGAGTGTAGGGTGTAGAGTGTAGGGTGTAGCGTGTAGCGTGTAGCTTGTAGGGTGTAGAGTGTAGCGTGTAGCGTGTAGGCTGTAGCGTGTAGGGTGTAGCATGTATCGTGTAGGGTGTAGAGTGTAGCATGTAGCGTGTAGAGTGTAGGGTGTAGCGTGTAGCGTGTGTAGGGTGTAGGGTGTAGAGTGTAGCGTGTAGCGTGTAGGGTGTAGAGTGTAGGGTGTAGGGTGTAGAGTGTAGCGTATAGCGTGTAGGGTGTAGGATGTAGAGTGTAGCGTGTAGGGTGTAGAGTGTAGCGTGTAGAGTGTAGCATGTAGCGTGTAGGGTGTAGAGTGTAGAGTGTAGCGTGTAGGGTGAAGCATGTAGGGTGTAGGGTGTCGGGTATAGCGTGTAGGGTGTAGGGTGTAGAGTGTAGGGTGTAGCGTGTATGGTGTAGAGTGTAGCGTGTAGCGTGTAGAGTGTAGCGTGTAGGGTGTAGGGTGTAGCGTGTAGCATGCAGAGTGTAGCGTGTAGGGTGTAGAGTGTAGCGTGTTGCGTGTAGGGTGTAGAGTGTAGCGTGTAGAGTGTAGCGTGTAGCGTGTAGAGTGTAGCGGGTAGGGTGTAGAGTGTAGCGAGCAGCGTGTAGGGTGTAGGGTGTAGAGTGTAGGGTGTAGCGTGTAGGGTGAAGAGTGTAGCGTGTAGGGGGTAGGGTGTAGGGTGTAGAGTGTAGCGTGTAGGGTGTAGCGTGTAGCATGTAGCGTGTAGCGTGTAGCATGTAGAGTGTAGCGTGTAGGGTGTAGAGTGTAGCGTGTAGGGTGTAGCGTGTAGCATGTAGCGTGCAGTGTGTAGAGTGTAGCGTATAGAGTGTAGGGTGTAGAGTGTAGGGTGTAGCATGTAGCGTGTAGAGTGTAGCGTGTAGGGTGTAGGGTGTACAGTGTAGGGTGTAGCGTGTAGCATGTAGGGTGTAGGGTGTAGCGTGTAGCGTGTACCGTGTAGCGTATAGAGTGCAGCGTGTAGGGTGTAGAGTGTAGCGTGTAGTGTGTAGCGTGTAGGGTGTAGAGTGTAGCGTGTAGGGTGTAGAGTGTAACATGTAGCGTGTAGGGTGTAGGGCGTAGCGTGTAGCGTGTACCGTGTAGCGTATAGAGTGTAGTGTGTAGGGTGTAGAGTGTAGCGTGTAGGGTGTAGAGTGTAGCGTGTAGCGTGTAGAGTGTAGTGTGTAGGGTGTAGCGTGTAGAGTGTAGTGTGTGGCGTGCAGGGCGTAGGGTGTAGCGTGTAGGGTGTAGGGTGTAGAGTGTAGGGTGTAGCATGTAGGGTGTAGGGTGTAGGGTGTAGCGTGTAGGGTGTAGCGTGTAGGGTGTACGGTGTAGAGTGTAGGGTATAAGCTGTAGCGTTTAGCGTGTAGAGTGTAGCGTGTAGCGTGTAGCGTGTAGGGTGTAGAGTGTAGGGTGTAGAGTGTAGCGTGTAGGGTGTAGCATGTAGCGTGTAGCGTGTAGCATGTAGAGTAGGGTGTAGGGTGTAGGGTGTAGCGTGTAGGGTGTAGCATGTAGCGTGTAGCGTGTAGCATGTAGAGTAGGGTGTAGGGTGTAGGGTGTAGAGTGTAGTGTGTAGAGTGTAGAGTGTAGCGTGTAGAGTGTAAAGTGTAGCGTGTAGGGTGTAGCGTGTAGTGTGTAGTGTGTAGCGCGTAGCGTGTAGAGTGTAGGGTATAGAGTGTAGCGTGTAGAGAGTAGGGAGCAGAGTGTAGAGTGTAGCGTGCAGGGTGTAGGGTGTACAGTGTAGGGTGTAGGGTGTAGCGTGTAGCGTGTAGAGTGTAGGGAGTAGGGTGTAGGGTGTAGCGTGTAGGGTGTAGATTGTAGCGTGTAGCGTTTAGCTTGTAGGGTGTAGCGTGTAGCGTGTAGGGTGTAGCGTGTATCATGTACCGTGTAGCGTGTAGCATGTAGAGTAGGGTGTAGGGTGTAGAGTGTAGCATGTAGGGTGTAGGGTGTAGAGTGTAGGGTGTAGCATGTAGGGTGTAGGGTGTAGGGTGTAGCGTGCAGGGTGTAGAGTGTAGCGTGTAGGGTGTACGGTGTAGAGTGTAGGGTATAAGCTGTAGCGTTTAGCGTGTAGAGTGTAGCGTGTAGCGTGTAGCGTGTAGGGTGTAGAGTGTAGGGTGTAGAGTGTAGCGTGTAGCGTGTAGCGTGTAGGGTGTACGGTGAAGCGTGTAGGGTGTAGCATGTAGCGTGTAGCGTGTAGCATGTAGAGTAGGGTGTAGGGTGTAGGGTGTAGAGTGTAGTGTGTAGAGTGTGGAGTGTAGCGTGTAGAGTGTAAAGTGTAGCGTGTAGGGTGTAGCGTGTAGTGTGTAGCGTGTAGCGCGTAGCGTGTAGAGTGTAGGGTATAGAGTGTAGCGTGTAGAGAGTAGGGAGCAGAGTGTAGAGTGTAGCATGTAGGGTGTAGGGTGTACAGTGTAGGGAGTAGGGTGTAGGGTGTAGCGTGTAGGGTGTGGAGTGTAGCGTGTAGGGTGTAGCGTGTAGCGTGTAGGGTGTAGCGTGTATCATGTACCGTGTAGCGTGTAGCATGTAGAGAAGGGTGTAGGGTGTAGAGTGTAGCGTGTAGCGTGTAGTGTGTAGCGTGTAGAGTGTAAAGTGTAGCGTGTAGTGTGTAGTGTGTAGCGTGTAGCGTGTAGAGTGTAGGGTATAGAGTGTAGCGTGTAGAGAGTAGGGAGTAGAGTGTAGAGTGTAGCGTGTAGGGTGTAGAGTGTAGCGAGTAGCGTGTAGTGTGTAGGGTGTAGGGTGTAGAGTGTAGGGTGTAGCGTGTAGGGTGTAGAGTGTAGCGTGTAGGGTGTAGCGTGTAGCGTGCAGGGTGTAGAGTGTAGCGTATAGCGTGTAGGGTGTAGGGTGTAGAGTGTAGGGTGTAGCGTGTAGAGTGTAGCGTGTAGCGTGTAGGGTGTAGGGTGTACAGTGTAGGGTGTAGGGTGTAGCGTGTAGAGTTTAGTGTGTGGCGTGCAGGGCATAGGGTGTAGCGTGTAGGGTGTAGAGTGTAGGGTGTAGCATGTAGGGTGTAGGGTGTAGGGTGTAGGGTGTAGAGTGTAGCATGTAGGGTGTACGGTGTAGAGTGTAGGGTATAAGCTGTAGCGTTTAGCGTGTAGAGTGTAGCGTGTAGCGTGTAGGGTGTAGCGTGTAGGGTGTAGAGTGTAGGGTGCAGCGTGTAGGGTGTATCGTGTAGCGTGTAGCGTGTAGGGTGTAGGGTGTAGAGTGTAGGGTGTAGCGTGTAGGGTGTAGCGTGTAGCGTGTATCGTGTAGCGTGTAGAGTGTAGCGTCTAGCGTGTAGCGTATAGTGTGTAGCGTGTAGCGTGTAGATTGTAGCGTGTAGGGTGTAGGGTGTAGGGTGTAGCGTGTAGCGTGTAGGGTGTAGGGTGTAGGGTGTAGCGTGTAGCGTGTAGCGTGTAGAGTGTAGCATGTAGGGTGTAGCAAGTAGCGTGTACCGTGTAGGGTGTAGCGTGTAGCGTGTAGCGTGTAGAGTGTAGCATGTAGGGTGTAGCAAGTAGCGTGTATTGTGTAGGGTGTAGAGTGTAGCGTGTAGCGTGTAGGGTGTCAATTTTTCCTCTGATGAAGACGCTTGAGTAGCGTCGATACGCGTGGGGTTCAGGGCTTCCTTTGTTTTTTTCCCGAGGGACAGGACTTGGGTAACTTATCTTTACAACTGCTATGGAATTACACCTATTTACTTCATGCATGGCCTGGCATTTTTCCAAGCCTTAGGACAATGGATCCTGATTCTTTGTATTTCCACAAGGCGTCTGTATGCATACATTTATCCAAATAACTAGGATTTTGTAGTACTGCAGCATACCTATTTCCCTGATTACCTTTCTATAGGGGTCTGCTTTCATTTGCTTACCAACTGTGCGCACGCATGCTGTGTTGAACAAAATAGGATCCATGATGTATTTCTTCCAGATACTAGGCTGGAGTATATGTTTCCTGTCATAGTACTCAGGGGGTCACAGTTGGCAGTAAACAATAGGCTTCTTATATGTAGATTTGACTAAGATTGGTGTACCCGCATACCTAGCAATTTTTTCTCTCTGGTTATTTCTCCTGTCTCACATATGCTGTAAAGTATTAGCTTCCTTCATTCCCTCGGGTAAAATTACTTATGGCCTATTCAGCCATACTAGTGTTTTAAATGTTTTTAAATGTATGTTTTGCCTGGTTCTGTTTGTGGATTACTATTTTTGTACAATAAAATTGACTATTTAACGTGGATCCCATTGGTTTGCATATCCTTTTCTTTTTGTGTTTAGTGTGTAGTGTGTAGCTTAACCCTACACGCTACACGCTACACGCTACACTCTACACGCTACACTCTACACCCTACATGCAACACGCTACACTCTACACCCTACACCCTACACGCTACACGCTACACCCTACACGCTACACGTTACACTCTACACCCTACACCCTACACACTACACCCTACACGCTACATGTTACACTCTACACCCTACACGCTACACTCTACACCCTGCTCCCTACACGCTACACGCTACACCCTACACGCTACACGCTACACCCTACACACTACACGTTACACTCTACACCCTACACTCTACACCCTACACTCTACACGCTACACTCTACACCCTACACTCTGCACTCTACACCCTACACCCTACACGCTACACTCTACACCCTACACCCTACACGCTACACACTACACGCTACACGCTACACCATACACGCTACACGCTACACCCTACACGCTACATGTTACACTCTACACCCTGCACCCTACACGCTACACCCTACACGCTACACGCTACACCCTACACACTACACGTTACACTCTACACCCTACACTCTACACCCTACACTCTACACGCTACACTCTACACCCTACACTCTGCACTCTACACCCTACACCCTACACACTACACGCTACACTCTACACCCTACACGCTACACGCTACACCCTACACCCTACACCCTACACGCTACAATCTACACGCTACACGCTACACCCTATACGCTAGACGCTACACTCTACACGCTACACGATACACGCTACACCCTACACGCTACACCCTACACTCTACACCCTACACGCTACACGCTACACCCTACACGCTACACCCTACACTCTACACCCTACACCCTACACGCTACATGCTACACCCTACACGCTACACGTTACACTCTACACCCTACACCCTACACTCTACACCCTACACCCTACTCTCTACACGCTATATTCTACACCCTACACGCTACACTCTACACCCTACACGCTACACGCTACACTCTACACCCTAGACGCTACACTCTATACCCTACACTCTACACGCTACACCCTACACCCTACACTCTACATGCTACACCCTACACCCTACACTCTACATGCTACACGCTACACGCTACATGCTACACGCTACACCCTACACGCTACACGCTACACACTACATGCTACACCCTACACCCTACACGCTACACGCTACACTCTACACCCTACACGCTACACCCTACACCCTACACGCTACACGCTACACTCTACACCCTACACGCTACACCCTACACTCTACACCCTACACGCTACACCCTACACTCTACACCCTACACGCTATACGCTACACTCTACACCCTGCACGCTACACGCTACACCCTACACGCTACACTCTACACCCTACACGCTACACCCTACACTCTACACCCTACATGCTACACGCTACACTCTACACCCTACACGCTACACCCTACACTCCACACCCTACACCCTACATGCTACACGCTACACCCTACACGCTACAAATTACACTCTAAACCCTACACTCTACATCCTACACCCTACACTCTACACCCTACACGCTACACTCTACACTCTACACCCTACACCCTACATGCTACACGCTACACGCTACACTCTACACCCTACACGCTACACGCTACACCCTACAAGCTAAACGCTACAAACTACACGCTACATATTACACTCTACACCCTAGCGTGTAGCGTGTAGGGTGTAGAGTGTAGCGTGTAGCATGTAGCGTGTAGGGTGTATGGTGTAGAGTGCAGCATGTAGCGTGTAGGGTGTAGAGTGTAGCGTATAGGGTGTAGAGTGTAGCATGTAGCGTGTAGGGTGTAGGGTGTAGAGTGTAGAGTGTAGCATGTAGCATGTAGATTGTAGGGTGTACCGTGTAGGGTGTAGAGTGTACCATGTAGGGTGTAGGATGTAGAGTGAAGGGTGTAGCGTGTAGAGTGTAGCGTGTTGCGTGTAGGGTGTAGAGTGTAGCGTGTAGAGTGTAGCGTGTAGCGTGTAGAGTGTAGCGTGTAGCGTGTAGAGTGTAGCGGGTAGGGTGTAGAGTGTAGCGAGCAGCGTGTAGGGTGTAGGGTGTAGAGTGTAGGGTGTAGCGTGTAGGGTGAAGAGTGTAGCGTGTAGGGGGTAGGGTGTAGGGTGTAGAGTGTAGCGTGTAGGGTGTAGCGTGTAGCATGTAGCGTGTAGCGTGTAGCATGTAGAGTGTAGCTTGTAGGGTGTAGAGTGTAGCGTGTAGGGTGTAGCGTGTAGCGTGTAGCGTGCAGTGTGTAGAGTGTAGCGTATAGAGTGTAGGGTGTAGAGTGTAGGGTGTAGCATGTAGCGTGTAGAGTGTAGCGTGTAGGGTGTAGGGTGTACAGTGTAGGGTGTAGCGTGTAGCATGTAGGGTGTAGGGTGTAGCGTGTAGCGTGTACCGTGTAGCGTATAGAGTGCAGCGTGTAGGGTGTAGAGTGTAGCGTGTAGTGTGTAGCGTGTAGGGTGTAGGGTGTAGCGTGTAGGGTGTAGAGTGTAGCGTGTAGGGTGTAGAGTGTAACATGTAGCGTGTAGGGTGTAGGGCGTAGCGTGTAGCGTGTACCGTGTAGCGTATAGAGTGTAGTGTGTAGGGTGTAGAGTGTAGCGTGTAGGGTGTAGAGTGTAGCGTGTAGCGTGTAGCGTGTAGAGTGTAGTGTGTAGGGTGTAGCGTGTAGAGTGTAGTGTGTGGCGTGCAGGGCGTAGGGTGTAGCGTGTAGGGTGTAGGGTGTAGAGTGTAGGGTGTAGCATGTAGGGTGTAGGGTGTAGGGTGTAGCGTGTAGGGTGTAGAGTGTAGCGTGTAGGGTGTACGGTGTAGAGTGTAGGGTATAAGCTGTAGCGTTTAGCGTGTAGAGTGTAGCGTGTAGCGTGTAGCGTGTAGGGTGTAGAGTGTAGGGTGTAGAGTGTAGCGTGTAGGGTGTAGCATGTAGCGTGTAGCGTGTAGCATGTAGAGTAGGGTGTAGGGTGTAGGGTGTAGCGTGTAGGGTGTAGCATGTAGCGTGTAGTGTGTAGCATGTAGAGTAGGGTGTAGGGTGTAGGGTGTAGAGTGTAGTGTGTAGAGTGTAGAGTGTAGCGTGTAGAGTGTAAAGTGTAGCGTGTAGGGTGTAGCGTGTAGTGTGTAGTGTGTAGCGCGTAGCGTGTAGAGTGTAGGGTATAGAGTGTAGCGTGTAGAGAGTAGGGAGCAGAGTGTAGAGTGTAGCGTGCAGGGTGTAGGGTGTACAGTGTAGGGTGTAGGGTGTAGCGTGTAGCGTGTAGAGTGTAGGGTGTAGGGTGTAGCGTGTAGGGTGTAGATTGTAGCGTGTAGCGTTTAGCTTGTAGGGTGTAGCGTGTAGCGTGTAGGGTGTAGCGTGTATCATGTACCGTGTAGCGTGTAGCATGTAGAGTAGGGTGTAGGGTGTAGAGTGTAGCATGTAGGGTGTAGGGTGTAGAGTGTAGGGTGTAGCATGTAGGGTGTAGGGTGTAGGGTGTAGCGTGCAGGGTGTAGAGTGTAGCGTGTAGGGTGTACGGTGTAGAGTGTAGGGTATAAGCTGTAGCGTTTAGCGTGTAGAGTGTAGCGTGTAGCGTGTAGCGTGTAGGGTGTAGAGTGTAGGGTGTAGAGTGTAGCGTGTAGCGTGTAGCGTGTAGGGTGTACGGTGAAGCGTGTAGGGTGTAGCATGTAGCGTGTAGCGTGTAGCATGTAGAGTAGGGTGTAGGGTGTAGGGTGTAGAGTGTAGTGTGTAGAGTGTGGAGTGTAGCGTGTAGAGTGTAAAGTGTAGCGTGTAGGGTGTAGCGTGTAGTGTGTAGCGTGTAGCGCGTAGCGTGTAGAGTGTAGGGTATAGAGTGTAGCGTGTAGAGAGTAGGGAGCAGAGTGTAGAGTGTAGCATGTAGGGTGTAGGGTGTACAGTGTAGGGAGTAGGGTGTAGGGTGTAGCGTGTAGGGTGTGGAGTGTAGCGTGTAGGGTGTAGCGTGTAGCGTGTAGGGTGTAGCGTGTATCATGTACCGTGTAGCGTGTAGCATGTAGAGAAGGGTGTAGGGTGTAGAGTGTAGCGTGTAGCGTGTAGTGTGTAGCGTGTAGAGTGTAAAGTGTAGCGTGTAGTGTGTAGTGTGTAGCGTGTAGCGTGTAGAGTGTAGGGTATAGAGTGTAGCGTGTAGAGAGTAGGGAGTAGAGTGTAGAGTGTAGCGTGTAGGGTGTAGAGTGTAGCGAGTAGCGTGTAGTGTGTAGGGTGTAGGGTGTAGAGTGTAGGGTGTAGCGTGTAGGGTGTAGAGTGTAGCGTGTAGGGTGTAGCGTGTAGCGTGCAGGGTGTAGAGTGTAGCGTATAGCGTGTAGGGTGTAGGGTGTAGAGTGTAGGGTGTAGCGTGTAGAGTGTAGCGTGTAGCGTGTAGGGTGTAGGGTGTACAGTGTAGGGTGTAGGGTGTAGCGTGTAGAGTTTAGTGTGTGGCGTGCAGGGCATAGGGTGTAGCGTGTAGGGTGTAGAGTGTAGGGTGTAGCATGTAGGGTGTAGGGTGTAGGGTGTAGGGTGTAGAGTGTAGCATGTAGGGTGTACGGTGTACAGTGTAGGGTATAAGCTGTAGCGTTTAGCGTGTAGAGTGTAGCGTGTAGCGTGTAGGGTGTAGCGTGTAGGGTGTAGAGTGTAGGGTGCAGCGTGTAGGGTGTATCGTGTAGCGTGTAGCGTGTAGGGTGTAGGGTGTAGAGTGTAGGGTGTAGCGTGTAGGGTGTAGCGTGTAGCGTGTATCGTGTAGCGTGTAGAGTGTAGCGTCTAGCGTGTAGCGTTTAGTGTGTAGCGTGTAGCGTGTAGATTGTAGCGTGTAGGGTGTAGGGTGTAGGGTGTAGCGTGTAGCGTGTAGGGTGTAGGGTGTAGGGTGTAGCGTGTAGCGTGTAGCGTGTAGCGTGTAGAGTGTAGCATGTAGGGTGTAGCAAGTAGCGTGTACCGTGTAGGGTGTAGCGTGTAGCGTGTAGCGTGTAGAGTGTAGCAAGTAGGGTGTAGCAAGTAGCGTGTATTGTGTAGGGTGTAGAGTGTAGCGTGTAGCGTGTAGGGTGTCAATTTTTCCTCTGATGAAGACGCTTGAGTAGCGTCGATACGCGTGGGGTTCAGGGCTTCCTTTGTTTTTTTCCCGAGGGACAGGACTTGGGTAACTTATCTTTACAACTGCTATGGAATTACACCTATTTACTTCATGCATGGCCTGGCATTTTTCCAAGCCTTAGGACAATGGATCCTGATTCTTTGTATTTCCACAAGGCGTCTGTATTGCATACATTTATCCAAATAACTAGGATTTTGTAGTACTGCAGCATACCTATTTCCCTGATTACCTTTCTATAGGGGTCTGCTTTCATTTGCTTACCAACTGTGCGCACGCATGCTGTGTTGAACAAAATAGGATCCATGATGTATTTCTTCCAGATACTAGGCTGGAGTATATGTTTCCTGTCATAGTACTCAGGGGGTCACAGTTGGCAGTAAACAATAGGCTTCTTATATGTAGATTTGACTAAGATTGGTGTACCCGCATACCTAGCAATTTTTTCTCTCTGGTTATTTCTCCTGTCTCACATATGCTGTAAAGTATTAGCTTCCTTCATTCCCTCGGGTAAAATTACTTATGGCCTATTCAGCCATACTAGTGTTTTAAATGTTTTTAAATGTATGTTTTGCCTGGTTCTGTTTGTGGATTACTATTTTTGTACAATAAAATTGACTATTTAACGTGGATCCCATTGGTTTGCATATCCTTTTCTTTTTGTGTTTAGTGTGTAGTGTGTAGCTTAACCCTACACGCTACACGCTACACTCTACACCCTACACGCTACACCCTACACTCTACACCGTACACTCTACACGCTACACGCTACACTCTACACCCTACACCCTAAACGCTACACGCTACACTCTACACCCTACACGCTACACGCTACACGCTACACTCTACACCCTACACGCTACACGCTACACCCTACACGCTACACCCTACACTCTACACCGTACACTCTACACGCTACACGCTACACTCTACACCCTACACCCTAAACGCTACACTCTACACCCTACACCCTACATGCTACACGCTACACGCTACACTCTACACCCTACACGCTACACGCTACACCCTACACGCTACACCCTACACGCTACACCCTACACTCTACACGCTACACGCTACACTCTACACCCTACACGCAACACGCTACACTCTATACCCTACACGCTACACTCTGCACGCTACACGCTACACCCTACACGCTATACTCTGCACGCTACACGCTACACTCTACACCATACACGCTACACCCTACACTCTACACCCTACACCCTACACGCTATACCCGACACCCTACACCCTACATGCTTCACCCTAAATGCTACACGTTACACTCTACACCCTACACCCTACACGCTACACGCTACACCCTACACGCTACACCCTACACTCCACACCCTACACCGTACATGCTACACGCTACACCCTACACGCTACAAATTACACTCTAAACCCTACACTCTACATCCTACACCCTACACTCTACACCCTACACGCTACACTCTACACTCTACACCCTACACCCTACATGCTACACGCTACACGCTACATGCTACACCCTACACGCTACACCCTACACCCTACACCCTACTCTACATGCTACACGCTACACGCTACATGCTACACCCTATACGCTACACTCTACACCCTACACTCTACACCCTACACGCTACACGCTACACGCTACACTCTACACGCTAAACGCTACAGCTTATACCCTACACTCTACACCGTACACCCTACACGCTACACTCTACACCCTACACGCTACACCCTACACCCTACAGGGTGTAGAGTGTAGAGTGTAGCGTGTAGAGTGTAAAGTGTAGCGTGTAGGGTGTAGCGTGTAGTGTGTAGTGTGTAGCGCGTAGCGTGTAGAGTGTAGGGTATAGAGTGTAGCGTGTAGAGAGTAGGGAGCAGAGTGTAGAGTGTAGCGTGCAGGGTGTAGGGTGTACAGTGTAGGGTGTAGGGTGTAGCGTGTAGCGTGTAGAGTGTAGGGAGTAGGGTGTAGGGTGTAGCGTGTAGGGTGTAGATTGTAGCGTGTAGCGTTTAGCTTGTAGGGTGTAGCGTGTAGCGTGTAGGGTGTAGCGTGTATCATGTACCGTGTAGCGTGTAGCATGTAGAGAAGGGTGTAGGGTGTAGAGTGTAGCATGTAGGGTGTAGGGTGTAGAGTGTAGGGTGTAGCATGTAGGGTGTAGGGTGTAGGGTGTAGCGTGCAGGGTGTAGAGTGTAGCGTGTAGGGTGTACGGTGTAGAGTGTAGGGTATAAGCTGTAGCGTTTAGCGTGTAGAGTGTAGCGTGTAGCGTGTAGGGTGTAGAGTGTAGGGTGTAGAGTGTAGCGTGTAGCGTGTAGCGTGTAGGGTGTACGGTGAAGCGTGTAGGGTGTAGCATGTAGCGTGTAGCGTGTAGCATGTAGAGTAGGGTGTAGGGTGTAGGGTGTAGAGTGTAGTGTGTAGAGTGTGGAGTGTAGCGTGTAGAGTGTAAAGTGTAGCGTGTAGGGTGTAGCGTGTAGTGTGTAGCGTGTAGCGCGTAGCGTGTAGAGTGTAGGGTATAGAGTGTAGCGTGTAGAGAGTAGGGAGCAGAGTGTAGAGTGTAGCATGTAGGGTGTAGGGTGTACAGTGTAGGGAGTAGGGTGTAGGGTGTAGCGTGTAGGGTGTGGAGTGTAGCGTGTAGCGTGTAGGGTGTAGCGTGTAGCGTGTAGGGTGTAGCGTGTATCATGTACCGTGTAGCGTGTAGCATGTAGAGAAGGGTGTAGGGTGTAGAGTGTAGCGTGTAGCGTGTAGTGTGTAGCGTGTAGAGTGTAAAGTGTAGCGTGTAGTGTGTAGTGTGTAGCGTGTAGCGTGTAGAGTGTAGGGTATAGAGTGTAGCGTGTAGAGAGTAGGGAGTAGAGTGTAGAGTGTAGCGTGTAGGGTGTAGAGTGTAGCGAGTAGCGTGTAGTGTGTAGGGTGTAGGGTGTAGAGTGTAGGGTGTAGCGTGTAGGGTGTAGAGTGTAGCGTGTAGGGTGTAGCGTGTAGCGTGCAGGGTGTAGAGTGTAGCGTATAGCGTGTAGGGTGTAGGGTGTAGAGTGTAGGGTGTAGCGTGTAGAGTGTAGCGTGTAGCGTGTAGGGTGTAGGGTGTACAGTGTAGGGTGTAGGGTGTAGCGTGTAGAGTTTAGTGTGTGGCGTGCAGGGCATAGGGTGTAGCGTGTAGGGTGTAGAGTGTAGGGTGTAGCATGTAGGGTGTAGGGTGTAGGGTGTAGAGTGTAGCATGTAGGGTGTACGGTGTAGAGTGTAGGGTATAAGCTGTAGCGTTTAGCGTGTAGAGTGTAGCGTGTAGCGTGTAGGGTGTAGCGTGTAGGGTGTAGAGTGTAGGGTGCAGCGTGTAGGGTGTATCGTGTAGCGTGTAGCGTGTAGGGTGTAGGGTGTAGAGTGTAGGGTGTAGCGTGTAGGGTGTAGCGTGTAGCGTGTATCGTGTAGCGTGTAGAGTGTAGCGTCTAGCGTGTAGCGTATAGTGTGTAGCGTGTAGCGTGTAGATTGTAGCGTGTAGGGTGTAGGGTGTAGGGTGTAGCGTGTAGCGTGTAGGGTGTAGGGTGTAGGGTGTAGCGTGTAGCGTGTAGCGTGTAGAGTGTAGCATGTAGGGTGTAGCAAGTAGCGTGTACCGTGTAGGGTGTAGCGTGTAGCGTGTAGCGTGTAGAGTGTAGCATGTAGGGTGTAGCAAGTAGCGTGTATTGTGTAGGGTGTAGAGTGTAGCGTGTAGCGTGTAGGGTGTCAATTTTTCCTCTGATGAAGACGCTTGAGTAGCGTCGATACGCGTGGGGTTCAGGGCTTCCTTTGTTTTTTTCCCGAGGGACAGGACTTGGGTAACTTATCTTTACAACTGCTATGGAATTACACCTATTTACTTCATGCATGGCCTGGCATTTTTCCAAGCCTTAGGACAATGGATCCTGATTCTTTGTATTTCCACAAGGCGTCTGTATGCATACATTTATCCAAATAACTAGGATTTTGTAGTACTGCAGCATACCTATTTCCCTGATTACCTTTCTATAGGGGTCTGCTTTCATTTGCTTACCAACTGTGCGCACGCATGCTGTGTTGAACAAAATAGGATCCATGATGTATTTCTTCCAGATACTAGGCTGGAGTATATGTTTCCTGTCATAGTACTCAGGGGGTCACAGTTGGCAGTAAACAATAGGCTTCTTATATGTAGATTTGACTAAGATTGGTGTACCCGCATACCTAGCAATTTTTTCTCTCTGGTTATTTCTCCTGTCTCACATATGCTGTAAAGTATTAGCTTCCTTCATTCCCTCGGGTAAAATTACTTATGGCCTATTCAGCCATACTAGTGTTTTAAATGTTTTTAAATGTATGTTTTGCCTGGTTCTGTTTGTGGATTACTATTTTTGTACAATAAAATTGACTATTTAACGTGGATCCCATTGGTTTGCATATCCTTTTCTTTTTGTGTTTAGTGTGTAGTGTGTAGCTTAACCCTACACGCTACACGCTACACGCTACACTCTACACGCTACACTCTACACCCTACATGCAACACGCTACACTCTACACCCTACACCCTACACGCTACACGCTACACCCTACACGCTACACGTTACACTCTACACCCTACACCCTACACACTACACCCTACACGCAACACGTTACACTCTACACCCTACACGCTACACTCTACACCCTGCTCCCTACACGCTACACGCTACAAGCTACACGCTACACGCTACACCCTACACACTACACGTTACACTCTACACCCTACACTCTACACCCTACACTCTACACGCTACACTCTACACCCTACACTCTGCACTCTACACCCTACACCCTACACGCTACACTCTACACCCTACACCCTACACGCTACACACTACACGCTACACGCTACACCATACACGCTACACGCTACACCCTACACGCTACATGTTACACTCTACACCCTGCACCCTACACGCTACACCCTACACGCTACACGCTACACTCTACACCCTACACTCTGCACTCTACACCCTACACCCTACACACTACACGCTACACTCTACACCCTACACGCTACACGCTACACCCTACACCCTACACCCTACACGCTACAATCTACACGCTACACGCTACACCCTATACGCTAGACGCTACACTCTACACGCTACACGATACACGCTACACCCTACACGCTACACCCTACACTCTACACCCTACACCCTACACGCTACACGCTACACCCTACACGCTACACCCTACACTCTACACCCTACACCCTACACGCTACATGCTACACCCTACACGCTACAAGTTACACTCTACACCCTACACCCTACACTCTACACCCTACACCCTACTCTCTACACGTTACATGCTACACCCTACACGCTACACTCTACACCCTACACGCTACACGCTACACTCTACACCCTAGACGCTACACTCTATACCCTACACTCTACACGCTACACCCTACACCCTACACTCTACATGCTACACCCTACACCCTACACTCTACATGCTACACGCTACACGCTACATGCTACACGCTACACCCTACACGCTACACGCTACACACTACATGCTACACCCTACACCCTACACCCTACACGCTACACGCTACACTCTACACCCTACACGCTACACCCTACACCCTACACGCTACACGCTACACTCTACACCCTACACGCTACACCCTACACTCTACACCCTACACGCTACACCCTACACTCTACACCCTACACGCTATACGCTACACTCTACACCCTGCACGCTACACGCTACACCCTACACGCTACACTCTACACCCTACACGCTACACCCTACACTCTACACCCTACATGCTACACGCTACACTCTACACCCTACACGCTACACCCTACACTCCACACCCTACACCCTACATGCTACACGCTACACCCTACACGCTACAAATTACACTCTAAACCCTACACTCTACATCCTACACCCTACACTCTACACCCTACACGCTACACTCTACACTCTACACCCTACACCCTACATGCTACACGCTACACGCTACACTCTACACCCTACACGCTACACGCTACACCCTACAAGCTAAACGCTACAAACTACACGCTACATATTACACTCTACACCCTAGCGTGTAGCGTGTAGGGTGTAGAGTGTAGCGTGTAGCATGTAGCGTGTAGGGTGTATGGTGTAGAGTGCAGCATGTAGCGTGTAGGGTGTAGAGTGTAGCGTGTAGGGTGTAGAGTGTAGCATGTAGCGTGTAGGGTGTAGGGTGTAGAGTGTAGAGTGTAGCATGTAGCATGTAGATTGTAGGGTGTACCGTGTAGGGTGTAGAGTGTACCATGTAGGGTGTAGGATGTAGAGTGAAGGGTGTAGCGTGTAGAGTGTAGCGTGTAGCGTGTACGGTGTAGGGTGTAGAGTGTAGGGTGTAGCGTGTAGCGTGTAGCTTGTAGGGTGTAGCGTGTAGCGTGTAGCGTGTAGGCTGTAGCGTGTTGGGTGTAGCATGTATCGTGTAGGGTGTAGAGTGTAGCATGTAGCGTGTAGAGTGTAGGGTGTAGCGTGTAGCGTGTAGGGTGTAGAGTGTAGGGTGTAGGGTGTAGAGTGTAGCGTATAGCGTGTAGGGTGTAGGATGTAGAGTGTAGCGTGTAGGGTGTAGAGTGTAGCGTGTAGAGTGTAGCATGTAGCGTGTAGGGTGTAGAGTGTAGAGTGTAGCGTGTAGGGTGAAGCATGTAGGGTGTAGGGTGTCGGGTATAGCGTGTAGGGTGTAGGGTGTAGAGTGTAGGGTGTAGCGTGTATGGTGTAGAGTGTAGCGTGTAGCGTGTAGAGTGTAGCGTGTAGGGTGTAGGGTGTAGCGTGTAGCGTGTAGAGTGTAGCGGGTAGGGTGTAGAGTGTAGCGAGTAGCGTGTAGGGTGTAGCGTGTAGGGTGAAGAGTGTAGCGTGTAGGGGGTAGGGTGTAGGGTGTAGAGTGTAGCGTGTAGGGTGTAGCGTGTAGCATGTAGCGTGTAGCGTGTAGCATGTAGAGTGTAGCGTGTAGGGTGTAGAGTGTAGCGTGTAGGGTGTAGCGTGTAGCGTGTAGCGTGCAGTGTGTAGAGTGTAGCGTATAGCGTGTATGGTGTAGAGTGTAGGGTGTAGCATGTAGCGTGTAGAGTGTAGCGTGTAGGGTGTAGGGTGTACAGTGTAGGGTGTAGCGTGTAGCATGTAGGGTGTAGGGTGTAGCGTGTAGCGTGTACCGTGTAGCGTATAGAGTGCAGCGTGTAGGGTGTAGAGTGTAGCGTGTAGTGTGTAGCGTGTAGGGTGTAGGGTGTAGCGTGTAGGGTGTAGAGTGTAGCGTGTAGAGTGTAGGGAGTAGGGTGTAGGGTGTAGCGTGTAGCGTGTAGGGTGTAGCGTGTATCATGTACCTTGTAGCGTGTAGCATGTAGAGTAGGGTGTAGGGTGTAGCGTGTAGCGTGTAGAGTGTAGGGAGTAGGGTGTAGGGTGTAGCGTGTAGCGTGTAGGGTGTAGCGTGTATCATGTACCTTGTAGCGTGTAGCATGTAGAGTAGGGTGTAGGGTGTAGAGTGTAGCATGTAGGGTGTAGGGTGTAGAGTGTAGGGTGTAGCATGTAGGGTGTAGGGTGTAGGGTGTAGCGTGCAGGGTGTAGAGTGTAGCGTGTAGGGTGTACGGTGTAGAGTGTAGGGTATAAGCTGTAGCGTTTAGCGTGTAGAGTGTAGCGTGTAGCGTGTAGCGTGTAGCGTGTAGGGTGTAGAGTGTAGCGTGTAGCGTGTAGGGTGTAGGGTGCAGCGTGTAGGGTGTAGCATGTAGCGTGTAGCGTGTAGCATGTAGAGTAGGGTGTAGGGTGTAGGGTGTAGAGTGTAGTGTGTACAGTGTGGAGTGTAGCGTGTAGAGTGTAAAGTGTAGCGTGTAGGGTGTAGCGTGTAGTGTGTAGCGTGTAGCGCGTAGCGTGTAGAGTGTAGGGTATAGAGTGTAGCGTGTAGAGTAGGGAGCAGAGTGTAGAGTGTAGCATGTAGGGTGTAGGGTGTACAGTGTAGGGTGTAGGGTGTAGCGTGTAGCGTGTAGAGTGTAGGGAGTAGGGTGTAGGGTGTAGCGTGTAGGGTGTGGAGTGTAGCCTGTAGCGTGTAGGGTGTAGCGTGTAGCGTGTAGGGTGTAGCGTGTATCATGTACCGTGTAGCGTGTAGCATGTAGAGTAGGGTGTAGGGTGTAGCGTGTAGCGTGTAGTGTGTAGCGTGTAGAGTGTAAAGTGTAGCGTGTAGTGTGTAGTGTGTAGCGTGTAGCGCGTAGCATGTAGAGTGTAGGGTATAGAGTGTAGCGTGTAGAGAGTAGGGAGTAGAGTGTAGAGTGTAGCGTGTAGGGTGTAGAGTGTAGCGAGTAGCGTGTAGTGTGTAGGGTGTAGAGTGTATGGTGTAGCGTGTAGGGTGTAGAGTGTAGCGTGTAGGGTGTAGCGTGTAGCATGCAGGGTGTAGAGTGTAGCGTATAGCGTGTAGGGTGTAGGGTGTAGAGTGTAGGGTGTAGCGTGTAGAGTGTAGCGTGTAGCGTGTAGGGTGTAGGGTGTACAGTGTAGGGTGTAGGGTGTAGCGTGTAGAGTTTAGTGTGTGGCGTGCAGGGCATAGGGTGTAGCGTGTAGGGTGTAGAGTGTAGGGTGTAGCATGTAGGGTGTAAGGTGTAGGGTGTAGGGTGTAGCATGTAGGGTGTACGGTGTAGAGTGTAGGGTATAAGCTGTAGCGTTTAGCGTGTACAGTGTAGCGTGTAGCGTGTAGGGTGTAGCGTGTAGGGTGTAGAGTGTAGGGTGCAGCGTGTAGGGTGTATCGTGTAGCGTGTAGGGTGTAGGGTGTAGAGTGTAGGGTGTAGCGTGTAGGGTGTAGCGTGTATCGTGTAGCGTGTAGCGTGTAGGGTGTAGGGTGTAGGGTGTAGGGTGTAGCGTGTAGCGTGTAGCGTGTAGAGTGTAGCATGTAGGGTGTAGCAAGTAGCGTGTACCGTGTAGCGTGTAGCGTGTAGCGTGTAGAGTGTATCATGTAGGGTGTAGCAAGTAGCGTGTATTGTGTAAGGTGTAGAGTGTAGCGTGTAGCGTGTAGGGTGTCAATTTTTCCTCTGATGAAGACGCTTGAGTAACGTCGATACGCGTGGGGTTCAGGGCTTCCTTTGTTTTTTTCCCGAGGGACAGGACTTGGGTAACTTATCTTTACTACTGCTATGGAATTACACCTATTTACTTCATGCATGGCCTGGCATTTTTCCAAGCCTTAGGACAATGGATCCTGATTCTTTGTATTTCCACAAGGCGTCTGTATGCATACATTTATCCAAATAACTAGGATTTTGTAGTACTGCAGCATACCTATTTCCCTGATTACCTTTCTATAGGGGTCTGCTTTCATTTGCTTACCAAACTGTGCGCACGCATGCTGTGTTGAACAAAATAGGATCCATGATGTATTTCTTCCAGATACTAGGCTGGAGTATATGTTTCCTGTCATAGTACTCAGGGGGTCACAGTTGGCAGTAAACAATAGGCTTCTTATATGTAGATTTGACTAAGATTGGTGTACCCGCATACCTAGCAATTTTTTCTCTCTGGTTATTTCTCCTGTCTCACATATGCTGTAAAGTATTAGCTTCCTTCATTCCCTCGGGTAAAATTACTTATGGCCTATTCAGCCATACTAGTGTTTTAAATGTTTTTAAATGTATGTTTTGCCTGGTTCTGTTTGTGGATTACTATTTTTGTACAATAAAATTGACTATTTAACGTGGATCCCATTGGTTTGCATATCCTTTTCTTTTTGTGTTTAGTGTGTAGTGTGTAGCTTAACCCTACACGCTACACGCTACACTCTACACCCTACACGCTACACCCTACACTCTACACCGTACACTCTACACGCTACACGCTACACTCTACACCCTACACCCTAAACGCTACACGCTACACTCTACACCCTACACGCTACACGCTACACGCTACACTCTACACCCTACACGCTACACGCTACACCCTACACGCTACACCCTACACTCTACACCGTACACTCTACACGCTACACGCTACACTCTACACCCTACACCCTAAACGCTACACTCTACACCCTACACCCTACATGCTACACGCTACACGCTACACTCTACACCCTACACGCTACACGCTACACCCTACACGCTACACCCTACACGCTACACGCTACACTCTACACCCTACACGCTACACGCTACATGCTACACTCTACACTCTACACCCTACACCCTACACGCTACACGCTATACTCTACACCCTACATTCTACACGCTACACGCTACACTCTACACTCTACACGCTACACGCTACACTCTACACCCTACACGCAACACGCTACACTCTATACCCTACACGCTACACTCTGCACGCTACACGCTACACCCTACACGCTATACTCTGCACGCTACACGCTACACTCTACACCATACACGCTACACCCTACACTCTACACCCTACACCCTACACGCTATACCCGACACCCTACACCCTACATGCTTCACCCTAAACGCTACACGTTACACTCTACACCCTACACCCTACACGCTACACGCTACACCCTACACGCTACACCCTACACTCCACACCCTACACCGTACATGCTACACGCTACACCCTACACGCTACAAATTACACTCTAAACCCTACACTCTACATCCTACACCCTACACTCTACACCCTACACGCTACACTCTACACTCTACACCCTACACCCTACATGCTACACGCTACACGCTACACTCTACACCCTACACGCTACACGCTACACCCTACAAGCTAAACGCTACAAACTACACGCTACATATTACACTCTACACCCTAGCGTGTAGCGTGTAGGGTGTAGAGTGTAGCGTGTAGCATGTAGCGTGTAGGGTGTATGGTGTAGAGTGTAGCATGTAGCGTGTAGGGTGTAGAGTGTAGCGTGTAGGGTGTAGAGTGTAGCATGTAGGGTGTAGGGTGTAGAGTGAAGGGTGTAGCGTGTAGAGTGTAGCGTGTAGCGTGTACGGTGTAGAGTGTAGGGTGTAGAGTGTAGGGTGTAGCGTGTAGCTTGTAGGGTGTAGAGTGTAGCGTGTAGCGTGTAGGCTGTAGCGTGTAGGGTGTAGCATGTATCGTGTAGGGTGTAGAGTGTAGCATGTAGCGTGTAGAGTGTAGGGTGTAGCGTGTAGCGTGTGTAGGGTGTAGGGTGTAGAGTGTAGCGTGTAGCGTGTAGGGTGTAGAGTGTAGGGTGTAGGGTGTAGAGTGTAGCGTATAGCGTGTAGGGTGTAGGATGTAGAGTGTAGCGTGTAGGGTGTAGAGTGTAGCGTGTAGAGTGTAGCATGTAGCGTGTAGGGTGTAGAGTGTAGAGTGTAGCGTGTAGGGTGAAGCATGTAGGGTGTAGGGTGTCGGGTATAGCGTGTAGGGTGTAGAGTGTAGGGTGTAGTGTGTATGGTGTAGAGTGTAGCGTGTAGCGTGTAGAGTGTAGCGTGTAGGGTGTAGGGTGTAGCGTGTAGCATGCAGAGTGTAGCGTGTAGGGTGTAGAGTGTAGCGTGTTGCGTGTAGGGTGTAGAGTGTAGCGTGTAGAGTGTAGCGTGTAGCGTGTAGAGTGTAGCGGGTAGGGTGTAGAGTGTAGCGAGCAGCGTGTAGGGTGTAGGGTGTAGAGTGTAGGGTGTAGCGTGTAGGGTGAAGAGTGTAGCGTGTAGGGGGTAGGGTGTAGGGTGTAGAGTGTAGCGTGTAGGGTGTAGCGTGTAGCATGTAGCGTGTAGCGTGTAGCATGTAGAGTGTAGCTTGTAGGGTGTAGAGTGTAGCGTGTAGGGTGTAGCGTGTAGCGTGTAGCGTGCAGTGTGTAGAGTGTAGCGTATAGAGTGTAGGGTGTAGAGTGTAGGGTGTAGCATGTAGCGTGTAGAGTGTAGCGTGTAGGGTGTAGGGTGTACAGTGTAGGGTGTAGCGTGTAGCATGTAGGGTGTAGGGTGTAGCGTGTAGCGTGTACCGTGTAGCGTATAGAGTGCAGCGTGTAGGGTGTAGAGTGTAGCGTGTAGTGTGTAGCGTGTAGGGTGTAGGGTGTAGCGTGTAGGGTGTAGAGTGTAGCGTGTAGGGTGTAGAGTGTAACATGTAGCGTGTAGGGTGTAGGGCGTAGCGTGTAGCGTGTACCGTGTAGCGTATAGAGTGTAGTGTGTAGGGTGTAGAGTGTAGCGTGTAGGGTGTAGAGTGTAGCGTGTAGCGTGTAGCGTGTAGCGTGTAGCGTGTAGCGTGTAGAGTGTAGTGTGTAGGGTGTAGCGTGTAGAGTGTAGTGTGTGGCGTGCAGGGCGTAGGGTGTAGCGTGTAGGGTGTAGGGTGTAGAGTGTAGGGTGTAGCATGTAGGGTGTAGGGTGTAGGGTGTAGCGTGTAGGGTGTAGAGTGTAGCGTGTAGGGTGTACGGTGTAGAGTGTAGGGTATAAGCTGTAGCGTTTAGCGTGTAGAGTGTAGCGTGTAGCGTGTAGGGTGTAGAGTGTAGGGTGTAGAGTGTAGCGTGTAGGGTGTAGCATGTAGCGTGTAGCGTGTAGCATGTAGAGTAGGGTGTAGGGTGTAGGGTGTAGCGTGTAGGGTGTAGCATGTAGCGTGTAGCGTGTAGCATGTAGAGTAGGGTGTAGGGTGTAGGGTGTAGAGTGTAGTGTGTAGAGTGTAGAGTGTAGCGTGTAGAGTGTAAAGTGTAGCGTGTAGGGTGTAGCGTGTAGTGTGTAGTGTGTAGCGCGTAGCGTGTAGAGTGTAGGGTATAGAGTGTAGCGTGTAGAGAGTAGGGAGCAGAGTGTAGAGTGTAGCGTGCAGGGTGTAGGGTGTACAGTGTAGGGTGTAGGGTGTAGCGTGTAGCGTGTAGAGTGTAGGGAGTAGGGTGTAGGGTGTAGCGTGTAGGGTGTAGATTGTAGCGTGTAGCGTTTAGCTTGTAGGGTGTAGCGTGTAGCGTGTAGGGTGTAGCGTGTATCATGTACCGTGTAGCGTGTAGCATGTAGAGTAGGGTGTAGGGTGTAGAGTGTAGCATGTAGGGTGTAGGGTGTAGAGTGTAGGGTGTAGCATGTAGGGTGTAGGGTGTAGGGTGTAGCGTGCAGGGTGTAGAGTGTAGCGTGTAGGGTGTACGGTGTAGAGTGTAGGGTATAAGCTGTAGCGTTTAGCGTGTAGAGTGTAGCGTGTAGCGTGTAGCGTGTAGGGTGTAGAGTGTAGGGTGTAGAGTGTAGCGTGTAGCGTGTAGCGTGTAGGGTGTACGGTGAAGCGTGCAGGGTGTAGCATGTAGCGTGTAGCGTGTAGCATGTAGAGTAGGGTGTAGGGTGTAGGGTGTAGAGTGTAGTGTGTAGAGTGTGGAGTGTAGCGTGTAGAGTGTAAAGTGTAGCGTGTAGGGTGTAGCGTGTAGTGTGTTGTGTGTAGCGCGTAGCGTGTAGAGTGTAGGGTATAGAGTGTAGCGTGTAGAGAGTAGGGAGCAGAGTGTAGAGTGTAGCATGTAGGGTGTAGGGTGTACAGTGTAGGGAGTAGGGTGTAGGGTGTAGCGTGTAGGGTGTGGAGTGTAGCGTGTTGCGTGTAGGGTGTAGCGTGTAGCGTGTAGGGTGTAGCGTGTATCATGTACCGTGTAGCGTGTAGCATGTAGAGAAGGGTGTAGGGTGTAGAGTGTAGCGTGTAGCGTGTAGTGTGTAGCGTGTAGAGTGTAAAGTGTAGCGTGTAGTGTGTAGTGTGTAGCGTGTAGCGTGTAGAGTGTAGGGTATAGAGTGTAGCGTGTAGAGAGTAGGGAGTAGAGTGTAGAGTGTAGCGTGTAGGGTGTAGAGTGTAGCGAGTAGCGTGTAGTGTGTAGGGTGTAGGGTGTAGAGTGTAGGGTGTAGCGTGTAGGGTGTAGAGTGTAGCGTGTAGGGTGTAGCGTGTAGCGTGCAGGGTGTAGAGTGTAGCGTATAGCGTGTAGGGTGTAGGGTGTAGAGTGTAGGGTGTAGCGTGTAGAGTGTAGCGTGTAGCGTGTAGGGTGTAGGGTGTACAGTGTAGGGTGTAGGGTGTAGCGTGTAGAGTTTAGTGTGTGGCGTGCAGGGCATAGGGTGTAGCGTGTAGGGTGTAGAGTGTAGGGTGTAGCATGTAGGGTGTAGGGTGTAGGGTGTAGGGTGTAGAGTGTAGCATGTAGGGTGTACGGTGTAGAGTGTAGGGTATAAGCTGTAGCGTTTAGCGTGTAGAGTGTAGCGTGTAGCGTGTAGGGTGTAGCGTGTAGGGTGTAGAGTGTAGGGTGCAGCGTGTAGGGTGTATCGTGTAGCGTGTAGCGTGTAGGGTGTAGGGTGTAGAGTGTAGGGTGTAGCGTGTAGGGTGTAGCGTGTAGCGTGTATCGTGTAGCGTGTAGAGTGTAGCGTCTAGCGTGTAGCGTATAGTGTGTAGCGTGTAGCGTGTAGATTGTAGCGTGTAGGGTGTAGGGTGTAGGGTGTAGCGTGTAGCGTGTAGGGTGTAGGGTGTAGGGTGTAGCGTGTAGCGTGTAGCGTGTAGAGTGTAGCATGTAGGGTGTAGCAAGTAGCGTGTACCGTGTAGGGTGTAGCGTGTAGCGTGTAGCGTGTAGAGTGTAGCATGTAGGGTGTAGCAAGTAGCGTGTATTGTGTAGGGTGTAGAGTGTAGCGTGTAGCGTGTAGGGTGTCAATTTTTCCTCTGATGAAGACGCTTGAGTAGCGTCGATACGCGTGGGGTTCAGGGCTTCCTTTGTTTTTTTCCCGAGGGACAGGACTTGGGTAACTTATCTTTACAACTGCTATGGAATTACACCTATTTACTTCATGCATGGCCTGGCATTTTTCCAAGCCTTAGGACAATGGTTCCTGATTCTTTGTATTTCCACAAGGCGTCTGTATGCATACATTTATCCAAATAACTAGGATTTTGTAGTACTGCAGCATACCTATTTCCCTGATTACCTTTCTATAGGGGTCTGCTTTCATTTGCTTACCAACTGTGCGCACGCATGCTGTGTTGAACAAAATAGGATCCATGATGTATTTCTTCCAGATACTAGGCTGGAGTATATGTTTCCTGTCATAGTACTCAGGGGGTCACAGTTGGCAGTAAACAATAGGCTTCTTATATGTAGATTTGACTAAGATTGGTATACCCGCATACCTAGCAATTTTTTCTCTCTGGTTATTTCTCCTGTCTCACATATGCTGTAAAGTATTAGCTTCCTTCATTCCCTCGGGTAAAATTACTTATGGCCTATTCAGCCATACTAGTGTTTTAAATGTTTTTAAATGTATGTTTTGCCTGGTTCTGTTTGTGGATTACTATTTTTGTACAATAAAATTGACTATTTAACGTGGATCCCATTGGTTTGCATATCCTTTTCTTTTTGTGTTTAGTGTGTAGTGTGTAGCTTAACCCTACACGCTACACGCTACACGCTACACTCTACACCCTACACGCTACACGCTACACTCTACACCGTACACTCTACACGCTACACGCTACACTCTACACCCTACACCCTAAACGCTACACGCTACACTCCACACCCTACACGCTACACTCTACACTCTACACGCTACACGCTACACTCTACACCCTACACTCTACACGCTACACGCTACACGCTACACCCTACACTCTACACGCTACACGCTACACTCTACACGCTACATGCTACACTCTACACTCTACACCCTACACCCTACACGCTACACGCTATACTCTACACCCTACACTCTACACGCTACACGCTACACTCTACACTCTACACTCTACACGCTACACGCTACACTCTACACCCTACACGCAACACGCTACACTCTATACCCTACACGCTACACTCTGCACGCTACACGCTACACCCTACACGCTATACTCTGCACGCTACACGCTACACTCTACACCATACACGCTACACCCTACACTCTACACCCTACACCCTACACGCTATACCCGACACCCTACACCCTACATGCTTCACCCTAAACGCTACACTCTACACTCTACACCCTACACACTACACGCTACATGCTACACCCTACACGCTACACTCTACACCCTACTCTACACGCTACACACTACACGCTACACGCTACACCCTACACGCTACACGCTACACCCTACACGCTACACGTTACACTCTACACCCTACACCCTACACGCTACACGCTACACTCTACACCCTACACGCTACACCCTACACTCTACACCGTACACTACACGCTACACGCTACACTCTACACCCTACACCCTACACGCTACACGCTACACTCTACAACCTACACGCTACACGCTACACTCCACACGCTACACTCTACACCCTACACTCTACACGCTACACGCTACACTCTACACCCTACACTCTACACGCTACACGCTACACTGTACACCCTACATGCAACACGCTACACTCTACACCCTACACGCTACACTCTACACGCTACACGCTACATGCTACACTCTACACTCTACACCATACACCCTACACGCTACACACTATACTCTACACCCTACACGCTACACTCTACACGCTACACGCTACACGCTACACTCTACACGCTACACTCTACACCCTACATGCAACACGCTACACTCTACACCCTACACCCTACACGCTACACGCTACACCCTACACGCTACACGTTACACTCTACACCCTACACCCTACACACTACACCCTACACGCTACACGTTACACTCTACACGCTACACTCTACACCCTGCTCCCTACACGCTACACGCTACACCCTACACGCTACACGCTACACCCTACACACTACACGTTACACTCTACACCCTACACTCTACACCCTACACTCTACACGCTACACTCTACACCCTACACTCTGCACTCTACACCCTACACCCTACACGCTACACTCTACACCCTACACCCTACACGCTACACACTACACGCTACACGCTACACCATACACGCTACACGCTACACCCTACACGCTACATGTTACACTCTACACCCTGCACCCTACACGCTACACCCTACACGCTACACCCTACACACTACACGTTACACTCTACACCCTACACTCTACACCCTACACTCTACACGCTACACTCTACACCCTACACTCTGCACTCTACACCCTACACCCTACACACTACACGCTACACTCTACACCCTACACGCTACACGCTACACCCTACACCCTACACCCTACACGCTACAATCTACACGCTACACCCTATACGCTAGACGCTACACTCTACACGCTACACTCTACACCCTACACCCTACACGCTACACGCTACACCCTACACGCTACACGTTACACTCTACACCCTACACCCTACACACTACACCCTACACGTTACACTCTACACCCTACACGCTACACTCTACACCCTGCTCCCTACACGCTACACGCTACACCCTACACGCTACACGCTACACCCTACACACTACACGTTACACTCTACACCCTACACTCTACACCCTACACTCTACACGCTACACTCTACACCCTACACTCTGCACTCTACACCCTACACCCTACACGCTACACTCTACACCCTACACCCTACACGCTACACACTACACGCTACACGCTACACCATACACGCTACACGCTACACCCTACACGCTACATGTTACACTCTACACCCTGCACCCTACACGCTACACGCTACACCCTACACGCTACACCCTACACTCTGCACTCTACACCCTACACCCTACACACTACACGCTACACTCTACACCCTACACGCTACACGCTACACCCTACACCCTACACCCTACACGCTACAATCTACACGCTACACCCTATACGCTAGACGCTACACTCTACACTCTACACCCTACACGCTACACGCTACACTCTACACCCTAGACGCTACACTCTATACCCTACACTCTACACGCTACACCCTACACCCTACACTCTACATGCTACACCCTACACCCTACACGCTACATGCTACACGCTACACGCTACATGCTACACGCTACACCCTACACGCTACACGCTACACACTACATGCTACACCCTACACCCTACACCCTACACGCTACACGCTACACTCTACACCCTACACTCTACACCCTACACCCTACACCCTACACGCTACACGCTACACTCTACACCCTACACGCTACACCCTACACTCTACACCCTACACGCTACACCCTACACTCTACACCCTACACGCTATACGCTACACTCTACACCCTGCACGCTACACGCTACACCCTACACGCTACACTCTACACCCTACACGCTACACCCTACACTCTACACCCTACACGCTACACGCTACACTCTACACCCTACACGCTACACCCTACACTCCACACCCTACACCCTACATGCTACACGCTACACCCTACACGCTACAAATTACACTCTAAACCCTACACTCTACATCCTACACCCTACACTCTACACCCTACACGCTACACTCTACACTCTACACCCTACACCCTACATGCTACACGCTACACGCTACACTCTACACCCTACACGCTACACGCTACACCCTACAAGCTAAACGCTACAAACTACACGCTACATATTACACTCTACACCCTAGCGTGTAGCGTGTAGGGTGTAGAGTGTAGCGTGTAGCATGTAGCGTGTAGGGTGTATGGTGTAGAGTGTAGCATGTAGCGTGTAGGGTGTAGAGTGTAGCGTGTAGGGTGTAGAGTGTAGCATGTAGCGTGTAGGGTGTAGGGTGTAGAGTGTAGAGTGTAGCATGTAGCATGTAGATTGTAGGGTGTACCGTGTAGGGTGTAGAGTGTAGCATGTAGGGTGTAGGGTGTAGAGTGAAGGGTGTAGCGTGTAGAGTGTAGCGTGTAGCGTGTACGGTGTAGGGTGTAGGGTGTAGCGTGTAGCTTGTAGGGTGTAGAGTGTAGCGTGTAGCGTGTAGGCTGTAGCGTGTAGGGTGTAGCATGTATCGTGTAGGGTGTAGAGTGTAGCATGTAGCGTGTAGAGTGTAGGGTGTAGCGTGTAGCGTGTGTAGGGTGTAGGGTGTAGAGTGTAGCGTGTAGCGTGTAGGGTGTAGAGTGTAGCGTGTAGGGTGTAGCGTGTAGCATGTAGCGTGTAGCGTGTAGCATGTAGAGTGTAGCGTGTAGGGTGTAGAGTGTAGCGTGTAGGGTGTAGCGTGTAGCGTGTAGCGTGTAGCGTGCAGTGTGTAGAGTGTAGCGTATAGCGTGTAGGGTGTAGAGTGTAGGGTGTAGCATGTAGCGTGTAGAGTGTAGCGTGTAGGGTGTAGGGTGTACAGTGTAGGGTGTAGCGTGTAGCATGTAGGGTGTAGGGTGTAGCGTGTAGCGTGTACCGTGTAGCGTATAGAGTGCAGCGTGTAGGGTGTAGAGTGTAGCGTGTAGTGTGTAGCGTGTAGGGTGTAGGGTGTAGCGTGTAGGGTGTAGAGTGTAGCGTGTAGGGTGTAGAGTGTAACATGTAGCGTGTAGGGTGTAGGGCGTAGCGTGTAGCGTGTACCGTGTAGCGTATAGAGTGTAGTGTGTAGGGTGTAGAGTGTAGCGTGTAGGGTGTAGAGTGTAGCGTGTAGCGTGTAGCGTGTAGAGTGTAGTGTGTAGGGTGTAGCGTGTAGAGTGTAGTGTGTGGCGTGCAGGGTGTAGGGTGTAGCGTGTAGGGTGTAGGGTGTAGAGTGTAGGGTGTAGCATGTAGGGTGTAGGGTGTAGGGTGTAGCGTGTAGGGTGTAGAGTGTAGCGTGTAGGGTGTACGGTGTAGAGTGTAGGGTATAAGCTGTAGCGTTTAGCGTGTAGAGTGTAGCGTGTAGCGTGTAGCGTGTAGGGTGTAGAGTGTAGGGTGTAGAGTGTAGCGTGTAGCGTGTAGCGTGTAGGGTGTAGGGTGTAGCGTGTAGGGTGTAGCATGTAGCGTGTAGCGTGTAGCATGTAGAGTAGGGTGTAGGGTGTAGGGTGTAGAGTGTAGTGTGTAGAGTGTAGAGTGTAGCGTGTAGATTGTAAAGTGTAGCGTGTAGGGTGTAGCGTGTAGTGTGTAGCGTGTAGCGCGTAGCGTGTAGAGTGTAGGGTATAGAGTGTAGCGTGTAGAGAGTAGGGAGCAGAGTGTAGAGTGTAGCGTGCAGGGTGTAGGGTGTACAGTGTAGGGTGTAGGGTGTAGCGTGTAGCGTGTAGAGTGTAGGGAGTAGGGTGTAGGGTGTAGCGTGTAGGGTGTAGATTGTAGCGTGTAGCGTGTAGCGTGTAGGGTGTAGCGTGTAGCGTGTAGGGTGTAGCGTGTATCATGTACCGTGTAGCGTGTAGCATGTAGAGTAGGGTGTAGGGTGTAGAGTGTAGCATGTAGGGTGTAGGGTGTAGAGTGTAGGGTGTAGCATGTAGGGTGTAGGGTGTAGGGTGTAGCGTGCAGGGTGTAGAGTGTAGCGTGTAGGGTGTAGGGTGTAGAGTGTAGGGTATAAGCTGTAGCGTTTAGCGTGTAGAGTGTAGTGTGTAGCGTGTAGCGTGTAGGGTGTAGAGTGTAGGGTGTAGAGTGTAGCGTGTAGCGTGTAGCGTGTAGGGTGTAGGGTGAAGCGTGTAGGGTGTAGCATGTAGCGTGCAGCGTGTAGCATGTAGAGTAGGGTGTAGGGTGTAGGGTGTAGAGTGTAGTGTGTAGAGTGTGGAGTGTAGCGTGTAGAGTGTAAAGTGTAGCGTGTAGGGTGTAGCGTGTAGTGTGTAGCGTGTAGCGCGTAGCGTGTAGAGTGTAGGGTATAGAGTGTAGCGTGTAGAGAGTAGGGAGCAGAGTGTAGAGTGTAGCATGTAGGGTGTAGGGTGTACAGTGTAGGGAGTAGGGTGTAGGGTGTAGCGTGTAGGGTGTGGAGTGTAGCGTGTAGCGTGTAGGGTGTAGCGTGTAGCGTGTAGGGTGTAGCGTGTATCATGTACCGTGTAGCGTGTAGCATGTAGAGAAGGGTGTAGGGTGTAGAGTGTAGCGTGTAGCGTGTAGTGTGTAGCGTGTAGAGTGTAAAGTGTAGCGTGTTGTGTGTAGTGTGTAGCGTGTAGCGTGTAGAGTGTAGGGTATAGAGTGTAGCGTGTAGAGAGTAGGGAGTAGAGTGTAGAGTGTAGCGTGTAGGGTGTAGAGTGTAGCGAGTAGCGTGTAGTGTGTAGGGTGTAGGGTGTAGAGTGTAGGGTGTAGCGTGTAGGGTGTAGAGTGTAGCGTGTAGGGTGTAGCGTGTAGCGTGCAGGGTGTAGAGTGTAGCGTATAGCGTGTAGGGTGTAGGGTGTAGAGTGTAGGGTGTAGCGTGTAGAGTGTAGGGTGTAGGGTGTACAGTGTAGGGTGTAGGGTGTAGCGTGTAGAGTTTAGTGTGTGGCGTGCAGGGCATAGGGTGTAGCGTGTAGGGTGTAGAGTGTAGCATGTAGGGTGTAGGGTGTAGGGTGTAGGGTGTAGAGTGTAGCATGTAGGTTGTACGGTGTAGAGTGTAGGGTATAAGCTGTAGCGTTTAGCGTGTAGAGTGTAGCGTGTAGTGTGTAGGGTGTAGCGTGTAGGGTGTAGAGTGTAGGGTGCAGCGTGTAGGGTGTATCGTGTAGCGTGTAGCGTGTAGGGTGTAGGGTGTAGAGTGTAGGGTGTAGCGTGTAGGGTGTAGCGTGTAGCGTGTAGCGTGTAGCGTGTAGGGTGTAGGGTGTAGAGTGTAGGATGTAGCGTGTAGGGTGTAGCGTGTATCGTGTAGCGTGTAGAGTGTAGCGTCTAGCGTGTAGCGTATAGTGTGTAGCGTGTAGCGTGTAGATTGTAGCGTGTAGGGTGTAGGGTGTAGGGTGTAGCGTGTAGCGTGTAGGGTGTAGGGTGTAGGGTGTAGCGTGTAGCGTGTAGCGTGTAGAGTGTAGCATGTAGGGTGTAGCAAGTAGCGTGTACCGTGTAGGGTGTAGCGTGTAGCGTGTAGCGTGTAGAGTGTAGCATGTAGGGTGTAGCAAGTAGCGTGTATTGTGTAGGGTGTAGAGTGTAGCATGTAGCGTGTAGAGTGTAGGGTGTAGCGTGTAGGGTGTAGAGTGTAGCGTGTAGAGTGTAGAGTGTAGCGTGTAGCGTGTAGGGTGTCACTTTTTCCTCTGATGAAGACGCTTGAGTAGCGTCGATACGCGTGGGGTTCAGGGCTTCCTTTGTTTTTTTCCCGAGGGACAGGACTTGGGTAACTTATCTTTACAACTGCTATGGAATTACACCTATTTACTTCATGCATGGCCTGGCATTTTTCCAAGCCTTAGGACAATGGATCCTGATTCTTTGTATTTCCACAAGGCGTCTGTATGCATACATTTATCCAAATAACTAGGATTTTGTAGTACTGCAGCATACCTATTTCCCTGATTACCTTTCTATAGGGGTCTGCTTTCATTTGCTTACCAACTGTGCGCACGCATGCTGTGTTGAACAAAATAGGATCCATGATGTATTTCTTCCAGATACTAGGCTGGAGTATATGTTTCCTGTCATAGTACTCAGGGGGTCACAGTTGGCAGTAAACAATAGGCTTCTTATATGTAGATTTGACTAAGATTGGTGTACCCGCATACCTAGCAATTTTTTCTCTCTGGTTATTTCTCCTGTCTCACATATGCTGTAAAGTATTAGCTTCCTTCATTCCCTCGGGTAAAATTACTTATGGCCTATTCAGCCATACTAGTGTTTTAAATGTTTTTAAATGTATGTTTTGCCAGGTTCTGTTTGTGGATTACTATTTTTGTACAATAAAATTGACTATTTAACGTGGATCCCATTGGTTTGCATATCCTTTTCTTTTTGTGTTTAGTGTGTAGCGTGTAACTTAACCCTACACGCTACACGCTACACGCTACACTCTACACCCTACACGCTACATGCTACACCCTACACGCTACAATCTACACCCTACACCCTACACGCTACACGCTACACGCTACACCCTTCACCCTACACTCTACACCCTACACCCTACACGCTACACGCTACACCCTACACGCTACACGTTACACTCTACACCCTACACCCTACACCCCACTCTCTACATGCTATACTCTACACCCTACACGCTACACTCTACACCCTACACGCTACACGCTACACCCTACACGCTAAACGCTACAGCTTATACCCTACACTCTACACCGTACACCCTACACGCTACACTCTACACCCTACATGCTACACCCTACACCCTACACCCTACATGCTACACCCTACACTCTACAACCTACACCCTACACACTACACGCTACACCCTACACGCTACACTCTACACGCTGCACGCTACACTCTACACCCTACACGCAACACCCTACACCCTACACCCTACAAACTACACGCTACACCCTACACCCGACACGCTACACCCTACACGCTACACTCTACACGCTACACTCTACACCCTACACGCTACACTCTACACCCTACACTCTACACGCTACATGCTACACTCTACATTCTACACAATACACTCTACACGCTACACTCTACACCCTAAACGCTACACTCTACACTCTACACCCTACTCTCTACACGCTACACTCTATACCCTACACTCTACACGCTACACCCTACACCCTACACTCTACATGCTACACCCTACACCTTACACCCTACACTCTACATGCTACACGCTACACGATACATGCTACACGCTACACCCTACACGCTACACGCTACACTCTACACACTACACGCTACACCCTACAGCCTACACCCTACACGCTACACGCTACACTACACCCTACACGCTACACCCTACACTCTACACCCTACACGCTACACCCTACACTCTACACGCTACACGCTACACGCTACACTCTACACGCTACACGCTACACTCTACACTCTACACCCTACACGCTACACTCTACACGCTACACGCTACACTCTACACTCTACACCCTACACCCTACACGCTACACGCTATACTCTACACCCTACACGCTACACTACACGCTACACGCTACACGCTACACTCTACACGCTACACGCTACACTCTACACCCTACACGCAACACGCTACACTCTACACCCTACACGCTACACTCTGCATTCTACACGCTACACCCTACACCCTGCACGCTACACTCTGCACGCTACACGCTACACTCTACACTCTACACCCTACACCCTACACGCTACACGCTATACTCTACACCCTACACGCTACACTCTACACGCTACACTCTACACGCTACACGTTACACTCTACACCCTACACGCTACACTCTACACCCTACACGCTACACTCTGCATTCTACACGCTACACCCTACATCATACACGCTACACCCTACACTCTACACGCTACACTCTGCACCCTACACTCTACACTCTACACCCTACACCCTACACGCTACACTCTACACCCTGCACCCTACACGCTACACGCTACACCCTACACCCTACACGCTACAATCTACACCCTACACCCTACACGCTACACGCTACACCCTACACTCTACACCCTACACGCTACACACTATACTCTACACCCTACACGCTACACCCTACACGCAACACGCTACACTCTACACCCTACACGCTACACTCTGCACGCTACACGCTACACCCTACACCCTACACGCTACACTCTACACGCTACACTCTACACCATACACGCTACACCCTACACGCTACATGCTACACCCTACACGCTACACTCTACACCCTACACCCTACACGCTACACACTACACGCTACACGCTACACCCTACACGCTACACGTTACACTCTACACCCTGCACCCTACACGCTACACGCTACACCCTACACGCTACACGCTACACCCTACACACTACACGTTACACTCTTCACCCTACACTCTACACCCTACACTCTACACGCTACACTCTACACCCTACACTCTGCACTCTACACCCTACACCCTACACGCTACACGCTACAATCTACACCCTACACGCTACACCCTACACCCTACACCCTACACGCTACACGCTACACTCTACACCCTACACGCTACACCCTACACTCTACACCCTACACGCTACACCCTACACTCTACACGCTACACGCTACACGCTACACTCTACAAGCTACACGCTACACTCTACATTCTACACCCTACACCCTACACGCTACACGCTATACTCTACACCCTACACGCTACACTCTACACGCTACACGCTACACGCTACACTCTACACGCTACACGCTACACTCTACACCCTACACGCAACACGCTACACTCTACACCCTACACGCTACACTCTACACCCTACACGCTACACTCTACACGCTACACGCTACACTCTACACTCTACACGCTACACTCTACACCCTACACGCAACACGCTACACTCTACACCCTACACGCTACACTCTGCACGCTACACGCTACACCCTACACGCTATACTCTGCACGCTACACGCTACACTCTACACCATACACGCTACACCCTACACTCTACACCCTACACCCTACACGCTATACCCGACACCCTACACCCTACATGCTTCACCCTACACGCTACACTCTACACTCTACACCCTACACCCTACACGCTACATGCTACACCCTACACGCTACAATCTACACCCTACACCCTACACGCTACACGCTACACGCTACACCCTTCACCCTACACTCTACACCCTACACCCTACACGCTACACGCTACACCCTACACGCTACACGTTACACTCTACACCCTACTCTCTACATGCTATACTCTACACCCTACACGCTTCACTCTACACCCTACACGCTACACGCTACACCCTACACGCTAAACGCTACAGCTTATACCCTACACTCTACATCGTACACCCTACACGCTACACTCTACACCCTACATGCTACACCCTACACCCTACATGCTACACCCTACACTCTACAACCTACACCCTACACACTACATGCTACACCCTACACCCTACACGCTACACTCTACACGCTACACGCTACACTCTACACCCTACACGCAACACCCTACACCCTACACCCTACAAACTACACGCTACACCCTACACCCTACACCCGACACGCTACACCCTACACGCTACACTCTACACGCTACACTCTACACCCTACACGCTACACTCTACACCCTACACTCTACACGCTACATGCTACACTCTACATTCTACACAATACACTCTACACGCTACACTCTACACCCTACACGCTACACTCTACACTCTACACCCTACTCTCTACACGCTACACTCTATACCCTACACTCTACACGCTACACCCTACACCCTACACTCTACATGCTACACCCTACACCCTACACCCTACACTCTACATGCTACACGCTACACGATACATGCTACACGCTACACCCTACACGCTACACGCTACACTCTACACACTACACGCTACAGCCTACACCCTACACGCTACACGCTACACTCTACACCCTACACGCTACACCCTACACCCTACACCCTACACGCTACACGCTACACGCTACACTCTACACCCTACACGCTACACCCTACACTCTACACGCTACACGCTACACTCTACACGCTACACGCTACACTCTACACTCTACACCCTACACCCTACACGCTACACGCTATACTCTACACCCTACACGCTACACTCTACACGCTTCACGCTACACGCTACACTCTACACGCTACACGCTACACTCTACACCCTACACGCAACACGCTACACTCTACACCCTACACGCTACACTCTGCATTCTACACGCTACACCCTACACCCTGCACGCTACACTCTGCACGCTACACGCTACACTCTACACTCTACACCCTACACCCTACACGCTACACGCTACACTCTACACGCTAAACGCTACAGCTTATACCCTACACTCTACACCGTACACCCTACATGCTACACTCTACACCCTACACGCTACACCCTACACCCTACACCCTACATGCTACACCCTACACTCTACACCCTACACCCTACACGCTACACCCTATGCCCTGCACGCCACACACTAAACTCTACACGCTACACCCTACACACTACATGCTACACCCTACACCCTACACGCTACACTCTACACGCTACACGCTACACTCTACACTCTACACCCTACACGCTACACGCTACACTCTACACGCTAAACGCTACAGCTTATACCCTACACTCTACACCGTACACCCTACATGCTACACTCTACACCCTACACGCTACACCCTACACCCTACACCCTACATGCTACACCCTACACTCTACACCCTACACCCTACACGCTACACCCTATGCCCTGCACGCCACACACTAAACTCTACACGCTACACCCTACACACTACATGCTACACCCTACACCCTACACGCTACACTCTACACGCTACACGCTACACTCAACACCCTACACGCAACACCCTACACCCTACACCCTACAAACTACACGCTACACCCTACACCCTACACCCGACACGCTACACCCTACACGCTACACTCTACACGCTACACTCTACACCCTACACGCTACACTCTACACCCTACACTCTACACGCTACATGCTACACTCTACATTCTACACAATACACTCTACACGCTACACTCTACACCCTACACGCTACACTCTACACTCTACACCCTACTCTCTACACGCTACACTCTATACCCTACACTCTACACGCTACACCCTACACCCTACACTCTACATGCTACACCCTACACCCTACACCCTACACTCTACATGCTACACGCTACACGATACATGCTACACGCTACACCCTACACGCTACACGCTACACTCTACACACTACACGCTACAGCCTACACCCTACACGCTACACGCTACACTCTACACCCTACACGCTACACCCTACACCCTACACGCTACACGCTACACGCAACACTCTACACCCTACACGCTACACCCTACACTCTACACCCTACACGCTACACCCTACACTCTACACGCTACACGCTACACGCTACACTCTACACGCTACACGCTACACTCTACACTCTACACCCTACACCCTACACGCTACACGCTATACTCTACACCCTACACGCTACACTCTACACGCTTCACGCTACACGCTACACTCTACACGCTACACGCTACACTCTACACCCTACACGCAACACGCTACACTCTACACCCTACACGCTACACTCTACACCCTACACGCTACACTCTACACGCTACACGCTACACTCTACACTCTACACGCTACACTCTACACCCTACACGCAACACGCTACACTCTACACCCTACACGCTACACTCTGCACGCTACACGCTACACCCTACACGCTATACTCTGCACGCTACACGCTGCACTCTACACCATACACGCTACACCCTACACTCTACACCCTACACCCTACACGCTATACCCGACACCCTACACCCTACATGCTTCACCCTACACGCTACACTCTACACTCTACACCCTACACCCTACACGCTACATGCTACACCCTACACGCTACAATCTACACCCTACACCCTACACGCTACACGCTACACGCTACACCCTTCACCCTACACTCTACACCCTACACCCTACACGCTACACGCTACACCCTACACGCTACACGTTACACTCTACACCCTACTCTCTACATGCTATACTCTACACCCTACACGCTTCACTCTACACCCTACACGCTACACGCTACACCCTACACGCTAAACGCTACAGCTTATACCCTACACTCTACATCGTACACCCTACACGCTACACTCTACACCCTACATGCTACACCCTACACCCTACATGCTACACCCTACACTCTACAACCTACACCCTACACACTACATGCTACACCCTACACCCTACACGCTACACTCTACACGCTACACGCTACACTCTACACCCTACACGCAACACCCTACACCCTACACCCTACAAACTACACGCGACACCCTACACCCTACACCCGACACGCTACACCCTACACGCTACACTCTACACGCTACACTCTACACCCTACACGCTACACTCTACACCCTACACTCTACACGCTACATGCTACACTCTACATTCTACACAATACACTCTACACGCTACACTCTACACCCTACACGCTACACTCTACACTCTACACCCTACTCTCTACACGCTACACTCTATACCCTACACTCTACACGCTACACCCTACACCCTACACTCTACATGCTACACCCTACACCCTACACCCTACACTCTACATGCTACACGCTACACGATACATGCTACACGCTACACCCTACACGCTACACGCTACACTCTACACACTACACGCTACAGCCTACACCCTACACGCTACACGCTACACTCTACACCCTACACGCTACACCCTACACCCTACACCCTACACGCTACACGCTACACGCTACACTCTACACCCTACACGCTACACCCTACACTCTACACCCTACACGCTACACCCTACACTCTACACGCTACACGCTACACTCTACACGCTACACGCTACACTCTACACTCTACACCCTACACCCTACACGCTACACGCTATACTCTACACCCTACACGCTACACTCTACACGCTTCACGCTACACGCTACACTCTACACGCTACACGCTACACTCTACACCCTACACGCAACACGCTACACTCTACACCCTACACGCTACACTCTGCATTCTACACGCTACACCCTACACCCTGCACGCTACACTCTGCACGCTACACGCTACACTCTACACTCTACACCCTACACCCTACACGCTACACGCTACACTCTACACGCTAAACGCTACAGCTTATACCCTACACTCTACACCGTACACCCTACATGCTACACTCTACACCCTACACGCTACACCCTACACCCTACACCCTACATGCTACACCCTACACTCTACACCCTACACCCTACACGCTACACCCTATGCCCTGCACGCCACACACTAAACTCTACACGCTACACCCTACACACTACATGCTACACCCTACACCCTACACGCTACACTCTACACGCTACACGCTACACTCTACACTCTACACCCTACACGCTACACGCTACACTCTACACGCTAAACGCTACAGCTTATACCCTACACTCTACACCGTACACCCTACATGCTACACTCTACACCCTACACGCTACACCCTACACCCTACACCCTACATGCTACACCCTACACTCTACACCCTACACCCTACACGCTACACCCTATGCCCTGCACGCCACACACTAAACTCTACACGCTACACCCTACACACTACATGCTACACCCTACACCCTACACGCTACACTCTACACGCTACACGCTACACTCTACACCCTACACGCAACACCCTACACCCTACACCCTACAAACTACACGCTACACCCTACACCCTACACCCGACACGCTACACCCTACACGCTACACTCTACACGCTACACTCTACACCCTACACGCTACACTCTACACCCTACACTCTACACGCTACATGCTACACTCTACATTCTACACAATACACTCTACACGCTACACTCTACACCCTACACGCTACACTCTACACTCTACACCCTACTCTCTACACGCTACACTCTATACCCTACACTCTACACGCTACACCCTACACCCTACACTCTACATGCTACACCCTACACCCTACACCCTACACTCTACATGCTACACGCTACACGATACATGCTACACGCTACACCCTACACGCTACACGCTACACTCTACACACTACACGCTACAGCCTACACCCTACACGCTACACACTACACTCTACACCCTACACGCTACACCCTACACCCTACACGCTACACGCTACACGCAACACTCTACACCCTACACGCTACACCCTACACTCTACACCCTACACGCTACACCCTACACTCTACACGCTACACGCTACACGCTACACTCTACACGCTACACGCTACACTCTACACTCTACACCCTACACCCTACACGCTACACGCTATACTCTACACCCTACACGCTACACTCTACACGCTTCACGCTACACGCTACACTCTGCACGCTACACGCTACACTCTACACCCTACACGCAACACGCTACACTCTACACCCTACACGCTACACTCTACACCCTACACGCTACACTCTACACGCTACACGCTACACTCTACACTCTACACGCTACACTCTACACCCTACACGCAACACGCTACACTCTACACCCTACACGCTACACTCTGCACGCTACACGCTACACCCTACACGCTATACTCTGCACGCTACACGCTGCACTCTACACCATACACGCTACACCCTACACTCTACACCCTACAACCTACACGCTATACCCGACACCCTACACCCTACATGCTTCACCCTACACGCTACACTCTACACTCTACACCCTACACCCTACACGCTACATGCTACACCCTACACGCTACAATCTACACCCTACACCCTACACGCTACACGCTACACGCTACACCCTTCACCCTACACTCTACACCCTACACCCTACACGCTACACGCTACACCCTACACGCTACACGTTACACTCTACACCCTACTCTCTACATGCTATACTCTACACCCTACACGCTTCACTCTACACCCTACACGCTACACGCTACACCCTACACGCTAAACGCTACAGCTTATACCCTACACTCTACATCGTACACCCTACACGCTACACTCTACACCCTACATGCTACACCCTACACCCTACATGCTACACCCTACACTCTACAACCTACACCCTACACACTACATGCTACACCCTACACCCTACACGCTACACTCTACACGCTACACGCTACACTCTACACCCTACACGCAACACCCTACACCCTACACCCTACAAACTACACGCTACACCCTACACCCTACACCCGACACGCTACACCCTACACGCTACACTCTACACGCTACACTCTACACCCTACACGCTACACTCTACACCCTACACTCTACACGCTACATGCTACACTCTACATTCTACACAATACACTCTACACGCTACACTCTACACCCTACACGCTACACTCTACACTCTACACCCTACTCTCTACACGCTACACTCTATACCCTACACTCTACACGCTACACCCTACACCCTACACTCTACATGCTACACCCTACACCCTACACCCTACACTCTACATGCTACACGCTACACGATACATGCTACACGCTACACCCTACACGCTACACGCTACACTCTACACACTACACGCTACAGCCTACACCCTACACGCTACACGCTACACTCTACACCTTACACGCTACACCCTACACCCTACACCCTACACGCTACACGCTACACGCTACACTCTACACCCTACACGCTACACCCTACACTCTACACCCTACACGCTACACCCTACACTCTACACGCTACACGCTACACTCTACACGCTACACGCTACACTCTACACTCTACACCCTACACCCTACACGCTACACGCTATACTCTACACCCTACACGCTACACTCTACACGCTTCACGCTACACGCTACACTCTACACGCTACACGCTACACTCTACACCCTACACGCAACACGCTACACTCTACACCCTACACGCTACACTCTGCATTCTACACGCTACACCCTACACCCTGCACGCTACACTCTGCACGCTACACGCTACACTCTACACTCTACACCCTACACCCTACACGCTACACGCTACACTCTACACGCTAAACGCTACAGCTTATACCCTACACTCTACACCGTACACCCTACATGCTACACTCTACACCCTACACGCTACACCCTACACCCTACACCCTACATGCTACACCCTACACTCTACACCCTACACCCTACACGCTACACCCTATGCACTGCACGCCACACACTAAACTCTACACGCTACACCCTACACACTACATGCTACACCCTACACCCTACACGCTACACTCTACACGCTACACGCTACACTCTACACTCTACACCCTACACCCTACACGCTACACGCTACACTCTACACGCTAAACGCTACAGCTTATACCCTACACTCTACACCGTACACCCTACATGCTACACTCTACACCCTACACGCTACACCCTACACCCTACACCCTACATGCTACACCCTACACTCTACACCCTACACCCTACACGCTACACCCTATGCCCTGCACGCCACACACTAAACTCTACACGCTACACCCTACACACTACATGCTACACCCTACACCCTACACGCTACACTCTACACGCTACACGCTACACTCTACACCCTACACGCAACACCCTACACCCTACACCCTACAAACTACACGCTACACCCTACACCCTACACCCGACACGCTACACCCTACACGCTACACTCTACACGCTACACTCTACACCCTACACGCTACACTCTACACCCTACACTCTACACGCTACATGCTACACTCTACATTCTACACAATACACTCTACACGCTACACTCTACACCCTACACGCTACACTCTACACTCTACACCCTACTCTCTACACGCTACACTCTATACCCTACACTCTACACGCTACACCCTACACCCTACACTCTACATGCTACACCCTACACCCTACACTCTACATGCTACACGCTACACGATACATGCTACACGCTACACCCTACACGCTACACGCTACACTCTACACACTACACGCTACAGCCTACACCCTACACGCTACACGCTACACTCTACACCCTACACGCTACACCCTACACCCTACACCCTACACGCTACACGCTACACGCAACACTCTACACCCTACACGCTACACCCTACACTCTACACCCTACACGCTACACCCTACACTCTACACGCTACACGCTACACGCTACACTCTACACGCTACACGCTACACTCTACACTCTACACCCTACACCCTACACGCTACACGCTATACTCTACACCCTACACACTACACTCTACACGCTTCACGCTACACGCTACACTCTACACGCTACACGCTACACTCTACACCCTACAAGCAACACGCTACACTCTACACCCTACACGCTACACTCTGCATTCTACACGCTACACCCTACACCCTGCACGCTACACTCTGCACGCTACACGCTACACTCTACACTCTACACCCTACACCCTACACGCTACACGCTATACTCTACACCCTACACGCTACACTCTACACGCTACACGCTACACGCTACACTCTACACGCTACACGTTACACTCTACACCCTACACGCAACACGCTACACTCTACACCCTACACGCTACACTCTGCATTATACACGCTACACCCTACACCATACACGCTACACCCTACACTCTACACCCTACACTCTACACGCTACACTCTACACCCTACACTCTACACTCTACACCCTACACCCTACACGCTACACGCTACACTCTACTCCCTGCACCCTACACGCTACACGCTACACCCTACACCCTACACGCTACAATCTACACCCTACACCCTACACGCTACACGCTACACCCTACACTCTACACCCTACACCCTACACGCTACAATCTACACCCTACACCCTACACTCTACACGCTACACCCTACACGCTACACCCTACACGCAACACGCTACACTCTACACCCTACACGCTACACTCTGCACGCTACACGCTACACATGTAGAGTGTAGCATGTAGCATGTAGAGTGTAGGGTGTAGGGTGTAGCGTGTAGAGTGTAGGGTATAGAGTGTAGCGTGTAGAGAGTAGGGTGTAGAGTGTAGAGTGTAGCGTGTAGGGTGTAGAGTGTAGCGTGTAGAGTGTATTGTGTAGAATGTAGAGTGTAGCATGTAGCGTGTAGAGTGTAGGGTGTAGAGTGTAGCGTGTAGGGTGTAGAGTGTAGCGTGTAAGAGTGTAGCGTGTAGGGTGTAGCGTGTCGGGTGTAGGGTGTAGGGTGTAGCGTGTAGTTTGTAGGGTGTAGGGTGTAGGGTGTTGCGTGTAGGGTGTAGAGTGTAGCGTGTAGCGTGTAGAGTGTAGCGTGTAGGGTGTAGGGTGTAGCGTGTAGTGTGTAGGGTGTAGCGTGTAGGGTGTAGCATGTAGGGTGTAGGGTGTAGGGTGTAGCATGTAGGGTGTAGAGTGTAGCGTGTAGGGTGTAGGGTGTAGAGTGTAGAGTGTACCGTGTAGAGTGTAGGGTGTAGCGTGTAGGGTGTAGCGTGTAGGGTGTAGGGTGTAGCATGTAGGGTGTAGAGTGTAGCGTGTAGGGTGTACAGTGTAGAGTGTAGGGTATAGCGTGTAGCGTGTAGGGTGTAGGGTGTAGAGTGTAGAGTGTACCGTGTAGCGTGTAGAGTGTAGCGTGTAGGGTGTAGAGTGTAGCGTGTAGGGTGTAGAGTATAGCATGTAGAGAGTAGGGTGTAGGGTGTAGAGTGTAACGTGTAGGGTGTAGGGTGTAGCGTGTAGCGTGTAGGGTGTAGGGTGTAGAGTGTAGGGTGAAGGGTGTAGCCTGTAGCGTGTAGCGTGTAGGGTGTAGGTTGTAGATTGTAGCGTGTAGGGTGTAGCATGTAGCGTGTAGGGTGTAGGGTGTAGAGTGTAGAGTGTAGCGTGTAGGGTGAAGCATGTAGGGTGTAGGGTGTCGGGTATAGCGTGTAGGGTGTAGGGTGTAGAGTGTAGGGTGTAGCGTGTATGGTGTAGAGTGTAGCATGTAGCGTGCAGAGTATAGCGTGTAGGGTGTAGCATGTAGCGTGCAGAGTGTAGCGTGTAGGGTGTAGAGTGTAGCGTGTTGCGTGTAGGGTGTAGAGTGTAGCGTGTAGCGTGTATAGTGTAGAGTGTAGCGTGTAGCGTGTAGAGTGTAGCGTGTAGGGTGTAGAGTGTAGCGTGTTGCGTGTAGGGTGTAGAGTGTAGCGTGTAGCGTGTAGAGTGTAGCGTGTAGCGTGTAGAGTGTAGCGTGTAGGGTGTAGAGTATAGCGTGTAGCGTGTAGGGTGTAGGGTGTAGAGTGTAGAGTGTATTGTGTAGCGTGTAAAGTGTAGCGTGTAGCGTGTAGCGTGTAGAGTGTAGGGTGTAGCGTGTAGGGTGTAGGGTGTAGCGTGTAGGGTGTAGAGTGTAGCGTGTAGCGTGTAGGGTGTAGGGTGTAGCGTGTAGGGTGTAGATTGTAGCGTGTAGCGTGTAGGGTGTAGGGTGTAGAGTGCAGAGTGTAGGGTGTAGAGTGTAGCGTGTAGAGTGTAGTTGTAGAGTGTAGGGTGTAGAGTGTAACGTGTAGTGTGTAGGGTGTAGCGTGTAGCGTGTAGCGTGTAGGGTGCAGGGTGTAGAGTGTAACGTGTAGGGTGTAGCGTGTAGCGTGTAGGGTGTAGCGTGTAGCGTGTAGTGTGTAGCGTGTAGGGTGTAGGGTGTAGAGTGTAGCGTGTAGGGTGTAGCATGTAGCGTGTAGGGTGTAGGGTGTATAGTGTAGAGTGTAGCATGTAGTGTGAAGCATGCAGGGTGTAGGGTGTCGGGTATAGCGTGTAGGGTGTAGGGTGTAGAGTGTAGGGTGTAGCGTGTATGGTGTAGAGTGTAGCGTGTAGAGTGTAGCGTGTAGGGTGTAGCGTGTAGCGTGCAGAGTGTAGCGTGTAGGGTGTAGAGTGTAGCGTGTTGCGTGTAGGGTGTAGCGTGTAGGGTGTAGAGTATTGTGTGTAGCGTGTAGGGTGTAGGGTGTAGAGTGTAGGGTGTAGCGTGTAGCGTGTAGGGTGTAGGGTGTAGATTGTAGCGTGTAGGGTGTAGGGTGGAGCGTGTAGCGTGTAGGGTGCAGGGTGTAGAGTGTAGCGTGTAGCGTGTAGGGTGTAGGGTGTAGAGTGTAGAGTGTAGGGTGTAGAGTGTAGCGTGTAGAGTGTAGGGTGTAGAGTGTAGGGTGTAGCGTGTATGGTGTAGGGTGTAGCGTGTAGAATGCAGAGTGTAGCGTGTAGGGTGTAGAGTGTAGCGTGTTGCGTGTAGGGTGTAGAGTGTAACGTGTAGCGTGTAGAGTGTAGCGTGTTGCGTGTAGCGTGTAGAGTGTAGCGTGTAGGGTGTAGAGTATAGCGTGTAGCGTGTAGGGTGTAGGGTGTAGAGTGTAGAGTGTAGCGTGTAGCGTGCAGAGTGTAGCGTGAAGGGTGTAGGGTGTAGCGTGTAGAATGCAGAGTGTAGCGTGTAGGGTGTAGAGTGTAGCGTGTTGCGTGTAGGGTGTAGAGTGTAGCGTGTAGCGTGTAGAGTGTAGCGTGTAGCGTGTAGCGTGTAGAGTGTAGGGTGTAGCGTGTAGGGTGTAGAGTGTAGAGTGTAGCGTGTAGCGTGTAGAGTGTAGCGTGTAGCGTGTAGCGTGTAGAGTGTAGGGTGTAGCGTGTAGGGTGTAGAGTGTAGGGTGTAGCGTGTAGGGTGTAGAGTGTAGCGTGTAGCGTGTAGCGTGTAGGGTGTAGGGTGTAGCGTGTAGGGTGTAGAGTGTAGCGTGTAGCGTGTAGGGTGTAGGCTGTAGGGTGTAGCGTGTAGTGTGTAGAGTGTAGCGTGTAGCGTGTAGGGTGTAGCGTGTAGCATGTATCGTGTAGCGTGTAGCATGTAGAGTGTAGGGTGTAGGGTGTAGGGTGTAGCATGTAGAGTGTAGGGTGTAGGGTGTAGCGTGTAGAGTGTAGGGTATAGAGTGTAGCGTGTAGAGAGTAGGGTGTAGAGTGTAGAGTGTAGCGTGTAGGGTGTAGAGTGTAGCGTGTAGAGTGTATTGTGTAGAATGTAGAGTGTAGCATGTAGCGTGTAGAGTGTAGGGTGTAGAGTGTAGCGTGTAGGGTGTAGAGTGTAGCGTGTAGAGTGTAGCGTGTAGGGTGTAGCGTGTCGGGTGTAGGGTGTAGCGTGTAGTTTGTAGGGTGTAGGGTGTAGGGTGTTGCGTGTAGGGTGTAGAGTGTAGCGTGTAGCATGTAGAGTGTAGCGTGTAGGGTGTAGGGTGTAGCGTGTAGTGTGTAGGGTGTAGCGTGTAGGGTGTAGCATGTAGGGTGTAGGGTGTAGGGTGTAGCATGTAGGGTGTAGAGTGTAGCGTGTAGGGTGTAGGGTGTAGCGTGTAGGGTGTACAGTGTAGAGTGTAGGGTATAGCGTGTAGCATGTAGGGTGTAGGGTGTAGGGTGTAGCATGTAGGGTGTAGAGTGTAGCATGTAGGGTGTAGAGTGTAGCGTGTAGGGTGTACAGTGTAGAGTGTAGGGTATAGCGTGTAGCGTGTAGGGTGTAGGGTGTAGAGTGTAGAGTGTACCGTGTAGCGTGTAGAGTGTAGCGTGTAGGGTGTAGAGTGTAGCGTGTAGGGTGTAGAGTATAGCATGTAGAGAGTAGGGTGTAGGGTGTAGAGTGTAACGTGTAGGGTGTAGGGTGTAGCGTGTAGCGTGTAGGGTGTAGGGTGTAGAGTGTAGGGTGAAGGGTGTAGCCTGTAGCGTGTAGCGTGTAGGGTGTAGGTTGTAGATTGTAGCGTGTAGGGTGTAGCATGTAGCGTGTAGGGTGTAGGGTGTAGAGTGTAGAGTGTAGCGTGTAGGGTGAAGCATGTAGGGTGTAGGGTGTCGGGTATAGCGTGTAGGGTGTAGGGTGTAGAGTGTAGGGTGTAGCGTGTATGGTGTAGAGTGTAGCATGTAGCGTGCAGAGTATAGCGTGTAGGGTGTAGCGTGTAGCGTGCAGAGTGTAGCGTGTAGGGTGTAGAGTGTAGCGTGTTGCGTGTAGGGTGTAGAGTGTAGCGTGTAGCGTGTAGAGTGTAGAGTGTAGCGTGTAGCGTGTAGAGTGTAGCGTGTAGGGTGTAGAGTGTAGCGTGTTGCGTGTAGGGTGTAGAGTGTAGCGTGTAGCGTGTAGAGTGTAGCGTGTAGCGTGTAGCGTGTAGAGTGTAGCGTGTAGGGTGTAGAGTATAGCGTGTAGCGTGTAGGGTGTAGGGTGTAGAGTGTAGAGTGTACCGTGTAGCGTGTAAAGTGTAGCGTGTAGCGTGTAGCGTGTAGAGTGTAGGGTGTAGCGTGAAGGGTGTAGGGTGTAGCGTGTAGGGTGTAGAGTGTAGCGTGTAGCCTGTAGGGTGTAGGGTGTAGGGTGTAGCGTGTAGGGTGTAGATTGTAGCGTGTAGCGTGTAGGGTGTAGGGTGTAGAGTGCAGAGTGTAGGGTGTAGAGTGTAGCGTGTAGAGTGTAGGTTGTAGAGTGTAGGGTGTAGAGTGTAACGTGTAGTGTGTAGGGTGTAGCGTGTAGCATGTAGCGTGTAGCGTGTAGGGTGCAGGGTGTAGAGTGTAACGTGTAGGGTGTAGCGTGTAGCGTGTAGGGTGTAGCGTGTAGCGTGTAGTGTGTAGCGTGTAGGGTGTAGGGTGTAGAGTGTAGCGTGTAGGGTGTAGCATGTAGCGTGTAGGGTGTAGGGTGTATAGTGTAGAGTGTAGCATGTAGTGTGAAGCATGCAGGGTGTAGGGTGTCGGGTATAGCGTGTAGGGTGTAGAGTATTGTGTGTAGCGTGTAGGGTGTAGGGTGTAGAGTGTAGGGTGTAGCGTGTAGCGTGTAGGGTGTAGGGTGTAGATTGTAGCGTGTAGGGTGTAGGGTGGAGCGTGTAGCGTGTAGGGTGCAGGGTGTAGAGTGTAGCGTGTAGCGTGTAGGGTGTAGGGTGTAGAGTGTAGAGTGTAGGGTGTAGAGTGTAGCGTGTAGAGTGTAGGGTGTAGAGTGTAGGGTGTAGCGTGTATGGTGTAGGGTGTAGCGTGTAGAATGCAGAGTGTAGCGTGTAGGGTGTAGAGTGTAGCGTGTTGCGTGTAGGGTGTAGAGTGTAACGTGTAGCGTGTAGAGTGTAGCGTGTAGCGTGTAGCGTGTAGAGTGTAGCGTGTAGGGTGTAGAGTATAGCGTGTAGCGTGTAGGGTGTAGGGTGTAGAGTGTAGAGTGTAGCGTGTAGCGTGCAGAGTGTAGCGTGAAGGGTGTAGGGTGTTGCGTGTAGAATGCAGAGTGTAGCGTGTAGGGTGTAGAGTGTAGCGTGTTGCGTGTAGGGTGTAGAGTGTAGCGTGTAGCGTGTAGAGTGTAGCGTGTAGCGTGTAGCGTGTAGAGTGTAGGGTGTAGGGTGTAGAGTGTAGAGTGTAGCGTGTAGCGTGTAGAGTGTAGCGTGTAGCGTGTAGCGTGTAGAGTGTAGGGTGTAGCGTGTAGGGTGTAGAGTGTAGGGTGTAGCGTGTAGGGTGTAGAGTGTAGCGTGTAGCGTGTAGCGTGTAGGGTGTAGGGTGTAGCGTGTAGGGTGTAGAGTGTAGCGTGTAGCGTGTAGGGTGTAGGCTGTAGGGTGTAGCGTGTAGTGTGTAGAGTGTAGCGTGTAGCGTGTAGGGTGTAGTGTGTAGCATGTATCGTGTAGCGTGTAGCATGTAGAGTGTAGGGTGTAGGGTGTAGGGTGTAGCATGTAGAGTGTAAGGTGTAGGGTGTAGCGTGTAGAGTGTAGGGTATAGAGTGTAGCGTGTAGAGAGTAGGGTGTAGAGTGTAGAGTGTAGCGTGTAGGGTGTAGAGTGTAGCGTGTAGAGTGTATTGTGTAGAATGTAGAGTGTAGCATGTAGCGTGTAGAGTGTAGGGTGTAGAGTGTAGCGTGTAGGGTGTAGAGTGTAGCGTGTAGAGTGTAGCGTGTAGGGTGTAGCGTGTCGGGTGTAGGGTGTAGGGTGTAGCGTGTAGTTTGTAGGGTGTAGGGTGTTGCGTGTAGGGTGTAGAGTGTAGCGTGTAGCGTGTAGAGTGTAGCGTGTAGGGTGTAGGGTGTAGCGTGTAGTGTGTAGGGTGTAGGTTGTAGAGTGTAGGGTGTAGCATGTAGGGTGTAGGGTGTAGGGTGTAGCATGTAGGGTGTAGAGTGTAGCGTGTAGGGTGTACGGTGTAGAGTGTAGGGTATAAGCTGTAGCGTTTAGCGTGTAGGGTGTAGCGTGTAGCGTGTAGGGTGTAGAGTGTAGCGTGTAGGGTGTAGAGTATAGCATGTAGAGAGTAGGGTGTAGGGTGTAGGGTGTAGAGTGTAACGTGTAGCGTGTAGGGTGTAGCGTGTAGCGTGTAGGGTGTCGGGTGTAGAGTGTAGGGTGAAGGGTGTAGCGTATAGCGTGTAGCGTGTAGGGTGTAGGGTGTAGATTGTAGCGTGTAGGGTGTAGCATGTAGCGTGTAGGGTGTAGGGTGTAGAGTGTAGAGTGTAGCGTGTAGGGTGAAGCATGTAGGGTGTAGGGTGTCGGGTATAGCGTGTAGGGTGTAGGGTGTAGAGTGTAGGGTGTAGTGTGTATGGTGTAGAGTGTAGCCTGTAGCGTGCAGAGTATAGCGTGTAGGGTGTAGCGTGTAGCGTGCAGAGTGTAGCGTGTAGGGTGTAGAGTGTAGCGTGTTGCGTGTAGGGTGTAGAGTGTAGCGTGTAGCGTGTAGAGTGTAGAGTGTAGCGTGTAGCGTGTAGAGTGTAGCGTGTAGGGTGTAGAGTATAGCGTGTAGCGTGTAGGGTGTAGGGTGTAGAGTGTAGAGTGTAGCATGTAGCGTGTAGCGTGTAGAGTGTAGCGTGTAGAGTGTAGGGTGTAGCGTGTAGCGTGTAGCGTGTAGAGTGTAGGGTGTAGAGTGTAGCGTGTAGCGTGTAGGGTGTAGGGTGTAGAGTGTAGCGTGTAGCGTGTAGAGTGTACGGTGTAGAGTGTAGGGTGTAGCGTGTAGGGTGTAGAGTGTAGCGTGTAGCGTGTAGCATGTAGGGTTAAGTTACACGCTACACACTAAACACAAAAAGAAAAGGATATGCAAACCAATGGGATCCACGTTAAATAGTCAATTTTATTGTACAAAAATAGTAATCCACAAACAGAACCAGGCAAAACATACATTTAAAAACATTTAAAACACTAGTATGGCTGAATAGGCCATAAGTAATTTTACCCGAGGGAATGCAGGAAGCTAATACTTTACAGCATATGTGAGACAGGAGAAATAACCAGAGAGAAAAAATTGCTAGGTATGCGGGTACACCAATCTTAGTCAAATCTACATATAAGAAGCCTATTGTTTACTGCCAACTGTGACCCCCTGAGTACTATGACAGGAAACATATACTCCAGCCTAGTATCTGGAAGAAATACATCATGGATCCTATTTTGTTCAACACAGCATGCGTGCGCACAGTTGGTAAGCAAATGAAAGCAGACCCCTATAGAAAGGTAATCAGGGAAATAGATATGCTGCAGTACTACAAAATCCTAGTTATTTGGATAAATGTATGCATACAGACGCCTTGTGGAAATACAAAGAATCAGGATCCATTGTCCTAAGGCTTGGAAAAATGCCAGGCCATGCATGAAAGTAAATAGGTGTAATTCCATAGCAGTTGTAAAGATAAGTTACCCAAGTCCTGTCCCTCGGGAAAAAAACAAAGGAAGCCCTGAACCCCACGCGTATCGACGCTACTCAAGCGTCTTCATCAGAGGAAAAAGTGACACCCTACACGCTACACGCTACACTCTACACCCTACACAATACACGCTACTTGCTACACCCTACATGCTACACTCTACACGCTACACGCTACACGCTACACCCTACACGGAACACGCTACTTGCTACACCCTACATGCTACACTCTACACGCTACACGCTACACGCTACACCCTACACCCTACACCCAACACGCTACACGCTACACCCTACACCCTACACCCTTCACGCTACAATCTACACACTACACGCTACACCCTACACTCTACACGCTACATGCTACACTCTACACCCTACACGATACATGCTACACCCTACACGCTACAACCTACACGCTACACACTACACTCTACACCCTACAAGCTACACGCTACACGCTACACTCTACACCCTACACCATACACGCTACACGCTACACTCTACACGCTACACCCTTCACTCTACACCCTACACCCTACATGCTACACTCTACACCCTACACGGTACACCCTACAATCTACACGCTACATGCTACACTCTACACTCTACACCCTACACCCTACACGCTACATGCTACACTCTACACCCTACACGCTACACTCTACACCCTACACGCTACATGCTACACTCTACACCCTACACCCTACACGTTAAATGCTACACGCTACACTCTACACCCTACACGCTACACGCTAGGGTGTAGAGTGTAATATGTAGCGTGTAGTTTGTAGCGTTTAGCTTGTAGGGTGTAGCGTGTAGCGTGTAGGGTGTAGAGTGTAGCGTGTAGCGTGTAGCATGTAGGGTGTAGGGTGTAGAGTGTAGAGTGTAGCGTGTAGGGTGTAGAGTGTAGGGTGTAGGATGTAGCGTGTAGGGTGTAGGGTGTAGAGTGTAGGGTGTAGGGTGTAGCGTGTAGCGTGTAGGGTGTAGGGTGTAGATTGTAGCGTGTAGGGTGTAGGGTGTAGCGTGTAGCGTGTAGGTTGTAGGGTGTAGAGTGTAGCGTGTAGCGTGAAGGGTGTAGGGTGTAGAGTGTAGAGTGTAGGGTGTAGAGTGTAGCGTGTAGAGTGTAGGGTGTAGATTGTAGGGTGTAGAGTGTAACGTGTAGCGTGTAGGGTGTAGCGTGTAGCATGTAGGGTGTAGCGTGTAGCGTGTAGGGTGCAGGGTGTAGAGTGTAGCGTGTAGGGTGTAGAGTGTAACGTGTAGCGTGTAGGGTGTAGCGTGTACCGTGTAGGGTGTAGGGTGTAGAGTGTAACGTGTAGCGTGTAGGGTGTAGCGTGTAGCGTGTAGGGTGTAGCGTGTAGCGTGTAGGGTGTAGGGTGTAGAGTGTAGAGTGTAGTGTGTAGGGTGAAGCATGTAGGGTGTAGGGTGTCGGGTATAGCGTGTAGGGTGTAGGGTGTAGAGTGTAGGGTGTAGCGTGTATGGTGTAGAGTGTAGCGTGTAGCGTGCAGAGTGTAGCGTGTAGGGTGTAGCGTGTAGCGTGCAGAGTGTAGCGTGTAGGGTGTAGAGTGTAGCGTGTTGCGTGTAGGGTGTAGAGTGTAGCGTGTAGAGTGTAGAGTGTAGCGTGTAGCGTGTAGAGTGTAGCGTGTAGGGTGTAGAGTATAGCGTTTCGCGTGTAGGGTGTAGAATGTAGAGTGTAGCATGTAGCGTGTAGCGTGTAGAGTGTAGCGTGTAGCGTGTAGAGTGTAGGGTGTAGCATGTAGCGTGTAGCGTGTAGAGTGTAGGGTGTAGAGTGTAGCGTGTAGCTTGTAGAGTGTAGCGTGTAGCGTGTAGGGTGTAGGGTGTAGAGTGTAGCGTGTAGCGTGTAGAGTGTACGGTGTAGAGTGTAGGGTGTAGCGTGTAGCGTGTAGGGTTAAGCTACACGCTACACACTAAACACAAAATGAAAAGGATATGCAAACCAATGGGATCCACGTTAAATAGTCAATTTTATTGTACAAAAATAGTAATCCACAAACAGAACCAGGCAAAACATACATTTAAAAACATTTAAAACACTAGTATGGCTGAATAGGCCATAAGTAATTTTACCCGAGGGAATGAAGGAAGCTAATACTTTACAGCATATGTGAGACAGGAGAAATAACCAGAGAGAAAAAATTGCTAGGTATGCGGGTACACCAATCTTAGTTAAATCTACATATAAGAAGCCTATTGTTTACTGCCAACTGTGACCCCCTGAGTACTATGACAGGAAACATATACTCCAGCCTAGTATCTGGAAGAAATACATCATGGATCCTATTTTGTTCAACACAGCATGCGTGCGCACAGTTGGTAAGCAAATGAAAGCAGACCCCTATAGAAAGGTAATCAGGGAAATAGATATGCTTGCAGTACTACAAAATCCTAGTTATTTGGATAAATGTATGCATACAGACGCCTTGTGGAAATACAAAGAATCAGGATCCATTGTCCTAAGGCTTGGAAAAATGCCAGGCCATGCATGAAGTAAATAGGTGTAATTCCATAGCAGTTGTAAAGATGTTACCCAAGTCCTGTCCCTCGGGATAAAAACAAAGGAAGCCCTTTACCCCACGCATATCGACGCTACTCAAGCGTCTTCATCAGGGGAAAAAGTGACACCCTACACGCTACACGCTACACTCTACACCCTACACCCTACACGCTACACGCTACACGCTACACTCTACACCCTACACGCTACACTCTACACCCTACACGCTACACCCTACACTCTACACGCTACATGCTACACTCTACACCCTACACGGTACACCCTACACCCTACACCCTACACGCTACACGCTACACCCTACACCCTACACCCTACACGCTACAATCTACACGCTACACGCTACACACTATACGCTACACGCTAGACGCTACACTCTACACGCTACACACTACACGCTACACTCTACACCCTACACCCTACTCTACATGCTACACGCTACACGGTACATGAAACACGGTACACCCTACACGCTACACGCTACACCCTACACGCTACACGCTACACGCTACACTCCACACCCTACACGCTACATCCTACACCCTACGCCCTACACTCTACACGCTACACGCTACACCCTACACCCTACACTGTACACCCTACAACCTACACTCTACACTCTGCTCCCTACTCTCTACATGCTACACTCTATACCCTACACTCTACACGCTACGCGCTACACGCTACACACTACACGCTACACCCTACACGCTACACTTTACAATCTACACGCTACACTCCTCACTCTACACACTACACTCTACACCCTACACCCTACACCCTACTCTACATGCTACACGCTACACGCTACATGCTACACCCTACACGCTTCACCCTACACCCTACACGCTAAACGCTACACGCTACACTCTACACCCTACACTCTACACCCTACACGCTACACGCTACACGCTACACTCTACACGCTAAACGCTACAGCTTATACCCTACACTCTACACCGTACACCCTACACGCTACACTCTACACCCTACACGCGACACCCTACACCCTACACCCTACATGCTACACCCTACACTCTACACCCTACACCCTACACGCTACACTCTACACCCTACACCCTACTCTACATGCTACACGCTACACGGTACATGATACACGCTACACCCTACACGCTACACCCTACACGCTACATGCTACACGCTACACTCTACACCCTACACGCTACACCCTACACCCTACTCCCTACACTCTACACGCTAAACGCTACAGCTTATACCCTACACTCTACACCGTACACCCTACACGCTACACTCTACACCCTACACGCTACACTCTGCACGCTACACGCTACACCCTACACCCTACACGCTACACTCTACACGCTACACGCTACACTCTACACCATACACCCTACACTCTACACCCTACACCCTACACGCTATACCCGACACCCTACACCCTACATGCTACATGCTACACCCTACACGCTACACTCTACACCCTACACGCTACACTCTACATCCTACACCCTACACGCTATACGCTACACTCTACACTCTACACCCTACACGCAACACGCTACACTCTACACCCTACACGCTACACTCTGCACGCTACACGCTACACCCTACACCCTACACGCTACACTCTACACGCTACACTCTACACCATACACGCTACACCCTACACTCTACACCCTACACCCTACACGCTATACCCGACACCCTACACCCTGCATGCTTCACGCTACACGCTAAACCCTACACGCTACACGTTACACTCTACACCCTACACGCTACACTCTACACCCTGCACCCTACACGCTACAATCTACACTCTACACCCTACACGCTACACGCTACACCCTACACCCTACACTCTACACCCTACACCCTACACGCTACACGCTACACCCTACACGCTACACTTTACACTCTACACCCTACACCCTACACCCTACTCTCTACATGCTATACTCTACGCCCTACACGCTACACTCTACACTCTACACCCTACACGCTACACCCTACACGCTAAACGCTACAGCTTATACCCTACACTCTACACCGTACACCCTACACGGTACACTCTACACCCTACATGCTACACCCTACACCCTACATTCTACACCCTACACTCTACACCCTACACCCTACACACTACACGCTACACCCTACACCCTACACGCTACACTCTACACGCTACACGCTACACTCTACACCCTACACGCAACACCCTACACCCTACAAACTACACGCTACACCCTACACCCTACACCCGACACGCTACACCCTACACGCTACACTCTACACGCTACACTCTACACCCTACACGCTACACTCTACACCCTACACTCTACACGCTACATGCTACACTCTACATTCTACACAATACACTCTACACTCTACACCCTACACGCTACACTCTATACCCTACACTCTACACGCTACACCCTACACCCTACACTCTACATGCTACACCCTACACCCTACACCCTACACTCTACATGCTACACGCTACACGATACATGCTACACGCTACACCCTACACGCTACACTCTACACACTACACGCTACACCCTACAGCCTACACCCTACACGCTACACGCTACACTCTACACCCTACACGCTACACCCTACACCCTACACCCTACACGCTACACGCTACACGCTACACTCTACACCCTACACGCTACACCCTACACTCTACACCCTAAACGCTATACACTACACTCTACACGCTACACGCTACACTCTACACGCTACACGCTACACTCTACACTCTACACCCTACACCCTACACGCTACACGCTATACTCTACACCCTACACGCTACACTCTACACGCTACACGCTACACGCTACACTCTACACGCTACACGCTACACTCTACACCCTACACGCAACACGCTACACTCTACACCCTACACGCTACACTCTGCACGCTACACGCTACACCCTACACGCTACACTCTGCACGCTACACGCTACACTCTACACCATACACGCTACACCCTACACTCTACACCCTATACCCTACACGCTATACCCGACACCCTACACCCTACATGCTTCACCCTACACGCTACACTCTACACCCTACACGCTACATGCTACACCCTACACGCTACACTCTACACCCTACACTCTACACGCTACACACTACACGCTACACGCTACACCCTACACGCTACACCCTACACCCTACACGCTACAAGTTACACTCTACACCCTACACCCTACACGCTACACGCTACACCCTACACGCTACACGTTACACTCTACACCCTACACGCTACACTCTACACCCTGCACCCTGCACGCTACAATCTACACCCTACACCCTACACGCTACACGTTACACTCTACACCCTACACCCTACACCCTACACCCTACTCTCTACATGCTATACTACAATCTACATGCTACAATCTACACCCTACACCCTACACGCTACACTCTACACTCTACACCCTACACGCTACACCCTACACGCTAAACGCTACAGCTTATACCCTACACTCTACACTCTACACCCTACACCCTACACTCTACACCCTACATGCTACACCCTACACCCTACACCCTACATGCTACACGCTACACTCTACACCCTACACGCAACACCCTACACCCTACACCCTACAAACTACACGCTACACCCTACACCCTACACCCGACACGCTACACCCTACACGCTACACTCTACACGCTACACTCTACACCCTACACGCTACACTCTACACCCTACACTCTACACGCTACATGCTACACTCTACATTCTACACAATACACTCTACACGCTACACTCTACACCATACACGCTACACTCTACACTCTACACCCTACTCTCTACACGCTACACGCTACACTCTATACCCTACACTCTACACGCTACACCCTACACCCTACACTCTACATGCTACACCCTACACCCTACACCCTACACTCTACATGCTACACGCTACACGATACATGCTACACGCTACACCCTACACGCTACACGCTACACTCTACACACTACACGCTACACCCTACAGCCTACACCCTACACGCTACACGCTACACTCTACACCCTATACGCTACACCCTACACCCTACACCCTACACGCTACACGCTACACGCTACACTCTACACCCTACACGCTACACCCTACACTCTACACCCTACACGCTATACCCTGCACTCTACACGCTACACGCTACACGCTACACTCTACACGCTACACGCTACACTCTACACTCTACACCCTACACCCTACACGCTACACGCTATACTCTACACCCTACACGCTACACTCTACACGCTACACGCTACACGCTGCACTCTACACGCTACATGCTACACTCTACACCCTACACGCAACACGCTACACTCTACACCCTACACGCTACACTCTGCACGCTACACGCTACACCCTACACCCTGCACGCTACACTCTGCACGCTACATGCTACACTCTACACCATACACGCTACACACTACACTCTACACCCTACACCCTACACGCTATACCCGACACCCTACACCCTACATGCTTCACCCTACACGCTACACTCTACACTCTACACCCTACACCCTACACGCTACATGCTACAACCTACACGCTACACTCTACACTCTACACCCTACACACTACACGCTACACGCTACAACCTACACGCTACACGCTACACCCTACACCCTACACGCTACACACTATACTCTACACCCTACACGCTACACGCTACACTCTACACTCTACACCCTACACCCTACACGCTACACGCTACACGCTACACCCTACACGCTACACCCTACACTCTACACCCTACACCCTACACGCTACACGCTACACGCTACACCCTACACGCTACACCCTACACTCTACACCCTACACGCTACACGCTACACCCTACACGCTACACGTTACACTCTACACCCTACACCCTACACTCTACACCCTACACCCTACTCTCTACACGCTACACTCTACACCCTACACGCTACACTCTACACTCTACACCCTACACCCTACACGCTACACGCTACACGCTACACTCTACACGCTAAACGCTACAGCTTATACCCTACACTCTACACCGTACACCCTACACGCTACACTCTACACCCTGCACGCTACACCCTACACCCTACACCCTACATGCTACACCCTACACTCTACACCCTACACCCTACATGCTACACTCTACACCCTACACCCTACTCTACATGCTACACGCTACACGGTACATGATACACGCTACACCCTACACGCTACACGCTACACGCTACACGCTACACCCTACACGCTACACGCTACACCCAACACTCTACACCCTACATGCTACACGCTACATTCTACACGCTACACGCTACACTCTACACCCTACACGCTACACCCTACACTCTACACCCTACACCCTACACGCTACACGATACCCGCTACACGCTAAAGTCTACACCCTACACGCTACACCCTACACGCTACACTCTACACTCTACACCCTACACGCTACACCCTACACGCCACACTCTACACTCTACACCCTACACCCTACACGCTGCACCCTACACTCTACACCCTACACCCTACAAGCTTCACGCTACACTCTACACCGTACACGCTACACCCTACACTCTACACCCTACACCCTACATGCTACACGCTACACTCTACACCCTACACGCTACATCCTACACTCTACACCCTGCACCCTACACGCTACACGCTTCACTCTACACCCTACACTCTACACCCTACACGCTACACCCTACACTCTACACGCTACACACTACACTCTACACCCTACACGCTACAACCTACACTCTACACCCTACACGCTACACGCTACACCCTACACTCTACACCCTACAAGCTTCACGCTACACTCCACACCGTACACGCTACACCCTACACTCTACACCCTACACACTACACGCTACACTCTACACCCTACACGCTACACCCTACACTCTACACCCTGCTCCCTACACGCTACACGCTACACTCTACACCCTACACGCTACACCCTACACGCTACACCCTACACTCTACAAGCTACACCCTACACCCTACACGCTACACGCTACACGATACACGCTACACTCTACACCCTAAACGCTACACTCTACACCCTACACCCTACATGCTACACGCTACATGCTACACCCTACACTCTACACCCTACACGCTACACCCTACACGCTACACCCTACACTGTACACCCTACACGCTACACGGTACATGCTACACGCTACATGCTACACTCAACACCCTACTCGCTACGCCCTACACTCTACACCCTACACCCTACACCCTACACGCTACACGCTACACTCTACACCCTACACGCTACACCTTACACTCTACACCCTACACCCTACACGCTACACGCTACACGCTACACGCTACACTCTACACCCTACACGCTACACCCAACACTCTACACCCTATATGCTACACGCTACACTCTACACGCTACTCGCTACACGCTACACTCTACACCCTACATGCTACACCCTACACTCTACACGCTACACTCTACACGCTACACCCTACACGCTACACTCTACACCCTACACGCTACACCCTACACTCTACACCCTACACGCTACACACTACATTCTACACCCTACACGCTACACTCTACACCCTACACGCTACACCCTACACTCTACACCCTACACCCTACACGCTACACTCTACACCCTACACGCTACACTCTACACTCTACACCCTACACCCTACACGCTACACGCTACACGCTACACCCTACACTCTACACCCTACACCGTACAAGCTTCACTCTACACTCTACACCCTACACGCTACACCCTACACCCTACACGCTACACGCTACACGCTACACGCTACACTCTACACTCTACACCCTATACGCTACATGCTACACGCTACACCCTACTCCCTACACGCTACACGCTACACACTACACTCTACACCCTACACCCTACACGCTACACGCTACACGCTACACTCTACACGCTACACCCTACACCCTACACGCTACACGCTACACCCTACACGCTACACCCTACACGATACACTCTACACACTACACGCTACACTCTACACCCTACACACTACACTCTGCACCCTACACCCTACACGCTACACTCTACATCCTACACGCTACACCCTACACTCTACACCCTAAACCCTACACCCTACACGCTACACGCTACACTCTATACCCTACACGCTACACGCTACACGCTACACCCAACACCCTACACTCTACACCTTACACCCTACCCGCTACACGCTACACGCTACACGCTACACTCTACACGCTACACGCTACACTCTACACCCTACATGCTACACTCTACACGCTACACGTTACACTCTACACCCTACACGCTTCACTCTACACCCTACACGCTACACTCTACACCCTACACGCTACACCCAACACTCTACACCCTATATGCTACACGCTACACTCTACACGCTACTCGCTACACGCTACACTCTACACCCTACATGCTACACCCTACACTCTACACCCTACACGCTACACGCTACATTCTACACCCTACACGCTACACCCAACACTCTACACCCTACACCCTATATGCTACACGCTACACTCTACACGCTACACCCTACACGCTACACTCTACACCCTACACGCTACACACTACATTCTACACCCTACACGCTACACTCTACACCCTACACGCTACACCCTACACTCTACACCCTACACCCTACACGCTACACTCTACACCCTACACGCTACACCCTACACCCTACACCCTACATGCTACACCCTACACTCTACACCCTACACCCTACACGCTACACCCTACGCCCTGCACGCCACACGCTACACTCTACACGCTACACCCTACACGCTACACTCTACACGCTACACGCTACACGCTACACTCTACACCCTACACGCTACACTCTACACCCTACACACTACACTCTACACGCTACACCCTACACGCTATACGCTACACTCTACACCCTGCACGCTACACGCTACACCCTACACGCTACACCCTACACGCTACACCCTACACTCTACACCCTACACCCTACACACTTCACGCTACTCGCTACACTCTACACCCTACACGCTACACTCTACACTCTACTCCCTACTCTCTACACGCTACACTCTATACCCTACACTCTACACGCTACGCGCTACACGCTACACACTACACACTACACGCTACACTTTACACTCTACACGCTACACACTACACGCTACACGCTACACTCTACACCCTACACCCTACTCTACATGCTACACGCTACACGGTACATGATACACGCTACACCCTACACGCTACACGCTACACCCTACACGCTACACGCTACACTCCACACCCTACACGCTACACCCTACACCCTACTCCCTACACTCTACACGCTACACGCTACACCCTACACCCTACACTGTACACCCTACACCCTACATGCTACACTCTACACTCTGCTCCCTACTCTCTACACACTACACTCTATACCCTACACTCTACACGCTACGCGCTACACGCTACACACTACACGCTACACCCTACACGCTACACTTTACACTCTACACGCTACACTCCACACTCTACACACTACACTCTACACCCTACACCCTACACCCTACTCTACATGCTACACGCTACACGCTACATGCTACACCCTACACGCTTCACCCTACACCCTACACGCTACACGCTACACGCTACTCTCTACACCCTACACTCTACACCCTACACGCTACACGCTACACGCTACACTCTACACTCTAAACGCTACAGCTTATACCCTACACTCTACACCGTACACCCTACACGCTACACTCTACACCCTGCACGCTACACCCTACACCCTACACCCTACATGCTACACCCTACACTCTACACCCTACACCCTACATGCTACACTCTACACCCTACACCCTACTCTACATGCTACACGCTACACGGTACATGATACACGCTACACCCTACACGCTACACGCTACACCCTACACGCTACACGCTACACTCTACACCCTACACGCTACACCCTACACCCTACTCCCTACACTCTACACGCTACACGCTACACCCTACACCCTACACTGTACACCCTACACCATGCACGCTACACTCTACACTCTGCTCCCTACTCTCTACACACTACACTCTATACCCTACACTCTACACGCTACGCGCTACACGCTACACACTACACACTACACGCTACACTTTACACTCTACACGCTACACACTACACGCTACACGCTACACTCTACACCCTACACCCTACTCTACATGCTACACGCTACACGGTACATGATACACGCTACACCCTACACGCTACACGCTACACCCTACACGCTACACGCTACACTCCACACCCTACACGCTACACCCTACACCCTACTCCCTACACTCTACACGCTACACGCTACACCCTACACCCTACACCCTACACTGTACACCCTACACCCTACATGCTACACTCTACACTCTGCTCCCTACTCTCTACACACTACACTCTATACCCTACACTCTACACGCTACGCGCTACACGCTACACGCTACACGCTACACCCTACACGCTACACTTTACACTCTACACGCTACACTCCACACTCTACACACTACACTCTACACCCTACACCCTACACCCTACTCTACATGCTACACGCTACACGCTACATGCTACACCCTACACGCTTCACCCTACACCCTACACGCTACACGCTACACGCTACACTCTACACCCTACACTCTACACCCTACACGCTACACGCTACACGCTACACTCTACACTCTAAACGCTACAGCTTATACCCTACACTCTACACCGTACACCCTACACGCTACACTCTACACCCTGCACGCTACACCCTACACCCTACACCCTACATGCTACACCCTACACTCTACACCCTACACCCTACATGCTACACTCTACACCCTACACCCTACTCTACATGCTACACGCTACACGGTACATGATACACGCTACACACTACACGCTACACGCTACACCCTACACGCTACACGCTACACTCTACACCCTAAACGCTACACCCTACACCCTACTCCCTACACTCTACACGCTACACGCTACACCCTACACCCTACACTCTACACGCTACACCCTACAACCCTACACTCTACATGCTACACCCTACACCCTACACTCTACATGCTACACGCTACACGCTACACGCTACACCCTACACCCTACACCCTACACGCTACAATCTACACGCTACACGCTACACACTATACGCTACACGCTAGACGCTACACTCTACACGCTACACACTACACGCTACACTCTACACCCTACACCCTACTCTACATGCTACACGCTACACGGTACATGAAACACGCTACACCCTACACCCTACGCCCTACACTCTACACGCTACACGCTACACCCTACACCCTACACTGTACACCCTACAACCTACACTCTACACTCTGCTCCCTACTCTCTACATGCTACACTCTATACCCTACACTCTACACGCTACGCGCTACACGCTACACACTACACGCTACACCCTACACGCTACACTTTACAATCTACACGCTACACTCCTCACTCTACACACTACACTCTACACCCTACACCCTACACCCTACTCTACATGCTACACGCTACACGCTACATGCTACACCCTACACGCTTCACCCTACACCCTACACGCTAAACGCTACACGCTACACTCTACACCCTACACTCTACACCCTACACGCTACACGCTACACGCTACACTCTACACGCTAAACGCTACAGCTTATACCCTACACTCTACACCGTACACCCTACACGCTACACTCTACACCCTACACGCGACACCCTACACCCTACACCCTACATGCTACACCCTACACTCTACACCCTACACCCTACACGCTACACTCTACACCCTACACCCTACTCTACATGCTACACGCTACACGGTACATGATACACGCTACACCCTACACGCTACACCCTACACGCTACATGCTACACGCTACACTCTACACCCTACAAGCTACACCCTACACCCTACTCCCTACACTCTACACGCTAAACGCTACAGCTTATACCCTACACTCTACACCGTACACCCTACACGCTACACTCTACACCCTACACGCTACACTCTGCACGCTACACGCTACACCCTACACCCTACACGCTACACTCTACACGCTACACGCTACACTCTACACCATACACCCTACACTCTACACCCTACACCCTACACGCTATACCCGACACCCTACACCCTACATGCTACATGCTACACCCTACACGCTACACTCTACACCCTACACGCTACACTCTACATCCTACACCCTACACGCTATACGCTACACTCTACACTCTACACCCTACACGCAACACGCTACACTCTACACCCTACACGCTACACTCTGCACGCTACACGCTACACCCTACACCCTACACGCTACACTCTACACGCTACACTCTACACCATACACGCTACACCCTACACTCTACACCCTACACCCTACACGCTATACCCGACACCCTACACCCTGCATGCTTCACGCTACACGCTAAACCCTACACGCTACACGTTACACTCTACACCCTACACGCTACAATCTACACTCTACACCCTACACGCTACACGCTACACGCTACACCCTACACTCTACACCCTACACCCTACACGCTACACGCTACACCCTACACGCTACACTTTACACTCTACACCCTACACCCTACACCCTATACCCTACTCTCTACATGCTATACTCTACGCCCTACACGCTACACTCTACACTCTACACCCTACACGCTACACCCTACACGCTAAACGCTACAGCTTATACCCTACACTCTACACCGTACACCCTACACGGTACACTCTACACCCTACATGCTACACCCTACACCCTACATTCTACACCCTACACTCTACACCCTACACCCTACACACTACACGCTACACCCTACACCCTACACGCTACACTCTACACGCTACACGCTACACTCTACACCCTACACGCAACACCCTACACCCTACAAACTACACGCTACACCCTACACCCTACACCCGACACGCTACACCCTACACGCTACACTCTACACGCTACACTCTACACCCTACACGCTACACTCTACACCCTACACTCTACACGCTACATGCTACACTCTACATTCTACACAATACACTCTACACTCTACACCCTACACGCTACACTCTATACCCTACACTCTACACGCTACACCCTACACCCTACACTCTACATGCTACACCCTACACCCTACACCCTACACTCTACATGCTACACGCTACACGATACATGCTACACGCTACACCCTACACGCTACACTCTACACACTACACGCTACACCCTACAGCCTACACCCTACACGCTACACGCTACACTCAACACCCTACACGCTACACCCTACACCCTACACGCTACACGCTACACTCTACACCCTACACGCTACACCCTACACTCTACACCCTACACACTATACACTACACTCTACACGCTACACGCTACACTCTACACGCTACACGCTACACTCTACACTCTACACCCTACACCCTACACGCTACACGCTATACTCTACACCCTACACGCTACACTCTACACGCTACACGCTACACGCTACACTCTACACGCTACACGCTACACTCTACACCCTACACGCAACACGCTACACTCTACACCCTACACGCTACACTCTGCACGCTACACGCTACACCCTACACGCTACACTCTGCACGCTACACGCTACACTCTACACCATACACGCTACACCCTACACTCTACACCCTATACCCTACACGCTATACCCGACACCCTACACCCTACATGCTTCACCCTACACGCTACACTCTACACCCTACACGCTACATGCTACACCCTACACGCTACACTCTACACCCTACACTCTACACGCTACACACTACACGCTACACGCTACACCCTACACGCTACACCCTACACCCTACACGCTACAAGTTACACTCTACACCCTACACCCTACACGCTACACGCTACACCCTACACGCTACACGTTACACTCTACACCCTGCACCCTGCACGCTACAATCTACACCCTACACCCTACACGCTACACGCTACACTCTACACCCTGCACCCTGCACGCTACAATCTACACCCTACACCCTACACGCTACACGCTACACGCTACACCCTACACCCTACACTCTACACCCTACACCCTACACGCTACACGCTACACCCTACACGCTACACGTTACACTCTACACCCTACACCCTACACCCTACACCCTACTCTCTACATGCTATACTCTACACCCTACACGCTACACTCTACACTCTACACCCTACACGCTACACCCTACACGCTAAACGCTACAGCTTATACCCTACACTCTACACCGTACACCCTACACGCTACACTCTACACCCTACATGCTACACCCTACACCCTACACCCTACATGCTACACCCTACACTCTACACCCTACACCCTACACACTACACGCTACACTCTACACCCTACACGCTACACTCTACACGCTACACGCTACACTCTACACCCTACACGCAACACCCTACACCCTACACCCTACAAACTACACGCTACACCCTACACCCTACACCCGACACGCTACACCCTACACGCTACACTCTACACGCTACACTCTACACCCTACACGCTACACTCTACACCCTACACTCTACACGCTACATGCTACACTCTACATTCTACACAATACACTCTACACGCTACACTCTACACCATACACGCTACACTCTACACTCTACACCCTACTCTCTACACGCTACACGCTACACTCTATACCCTACACTCTACACGCTACACCCTACACCCTACACTCTACATGCTACACCCTACACCCTACACCCTACACTCTACATGCTACACGCTACACGATACATGCTACATGCTACACCCTACACGCTACACGCTACACTCTACACACTACACGCTACACCCTACAGCCTACACCCTACACGCTACACGCTACACTCTACACCCTATACGCTACACCCTACACCCTACACCCTACACGCTACACGCTACACTCTACACCCTACACGCTACACCCTACACTCTACACCCTACACGCTATACCCTGCACTCTACACGCTACACGCTACACGCTACACTCTACACGCTACACGCTACACTCTACACTCTACACCCTACACACTACACGCTACACGCTATACTCTACACCCTACACGCTACACTCTACACGCTACACGCTACACGCTGCACTCTACACGCTACATGCTACACTCTACACCCTACACGCAACACGCTACACTCTACACCCTACACGCTACACTCTGCACGCTACACGCTACACCCTACACCCTGCACGCTACACTCTGCACGCTACACGCTACACTCTACACCATACACGCTACACACTACACTCTACACCCTACACCCTACACGCTATACCCGACACCCTACACCCTACATGCTTCACCCTACACGCTACACTCTACACTCTACACCCTACACCCTACACGCTACATGCTACAACCTACACGCTACACTCTACACTCTACACCCTACACACTACACGCTACACGCTACAACCTACACGCTACACGCTACACCCTACACCCTACACGCTACACACTATACTCTACACCCTACACGCTACACGCTACACTCTACACTCTACACCCTACACCCTACACGCTACACGCTACACGCTACACCCTACACGCTACACCCTACACTCTACACCATACACCCTACACGCTACACGCTACACGCTACACCCTACACGCTACACCCTACACTCTACACCCTACACGCTACACGCTACACCCTACACGCTACACGTTACACTCTACACCCTACACCCTACACTCTACACCCTACACCCTACTCTCTACACGCTACACTCTACACCCTACACGCTACACTCTACACTCTACACCCTACACCCTACACGCTACACGCTACACGCTACACTCTACACGCTAAACGCTACAGCTTATACCCTACACTCTACACCGTACACCCTACACGCTACACTCTACACCCTGCACGCTACACCCTACACCCTACACCCTACATGCTACACCCTACACTCTACACCCTACACCCTACATGCTACACTCTACACCCTACACCCTACTCTACATGCTACACGCTACACGGTACATGATACACGCTACACCCTACACGCTACACGCTACACGCTACACCCTACACGCTACACGCTACACCCAACACTCTACACCCTACATGCTACACGCTACATTCTACACGCTACACGCTACACTCTACACCCTACACGCTACACCCTACACTCTACACCCTACACCCTACACGCTACACGATACCCGCTACACGCTAAAGTCTACACCCTACACGCTACACCCTACACGCTACACTCTACACTCTACACCCTACACGCTACACCCTACACGCCACACTCTACACTCTACACCCTACACCCTACACGCTGCACCCTACACTCTACACCCTACACCCTACAAGCTTCACGCTACACTCTACACCGTACACGCTACACCCTACACTCTACACCCTACACCCTACATGCTACACGCTACACTCTACACCCTACACGCTACATCCTACACTCTACACCCTGCACCCTACACGCTACACGCTTCACTCTACACCCTACACTCTACACCCTACACGCTACACCCTACACTCTACACGCTACACACTACACTCTACACCCTACACGCTACAACCTACACTCTACACCCTACACGCTACACGCTACACCCTACACTCTACACCCTACAAGCTTCACGCTACACTCCACACCGTACACGCTACACCCTACACTCTACACCCTACACACTACACGCTACACTCTACACCCTACACGCTACACCCTACACTCTACACCCTGCTCCCTACACGCTACACGCTACACTCTACACCCTACACGCTACACCCTACACGCTACACCCTACACTCTACAAGCTACACCCTACACCCTACACGCTACACGCTACACGATACACGCTACACTCTACACCCTAAACGCTACACTCTACACCCTACACCCTACATGCTACACGCTACATGCTACACCCTACACTCTACACCCTACACGCTACACCCTACACGCTACACCCTACACTGTACACCCTACACGCTACACGGTACATGCTACACGCTACATGCTACACTCAACACCCTACTCGCTACGCCCTACACTCTACACCCTACACCCTACACCCTACACGCTACACGCTACACTCTACACCCTACACGCTACACCTTACACTCTACACCCTACACCCTACACGCTACACGCTACACGCTACACGCTACACTCTACACCCTACACGCTACACCCAACACTCTACACCCTATATGCTACACGCTACACTCTACACGCTACTCGCTACACGCTACACTCTACACCCTACATGCTACACCCTACACTCTACACGCTACACTCTACACGCTACACCCTACACGCTACACTCTACACCCTACACGCTACACCCTACACTCTACACCCTACACGCTACACACTACATTCTACACCCTACACGCTACACTCTACACCCTACACGCTACACCCTACACTCTACACCCTACACCCTACACGCTACACTCTACACCCTACACGCTACACTCTACACTCTACACCCTACACCCTACACGCTACACGCTACACGCTACACCCTACACTCTACACCCTACACCCTACAAGCTTCACTCTACACTCTACACCCTACACGCTACACCCTACACCCTACACGCTACACGCTACACGCTACACGCTACACGCTACACTCTACACTGTACACCCTATACGCTACATGCTACACGCTACACCCTACTCCATACACGCTACACGCTACACACTACACTCTACACCCTACACCCTACACGCTACACGCTACACGCTACACTCTACACGCTACACCCTACACCCTACACGCTACACGCTACACCCTACACGCTACACCCTACACGCTACACTCTACACACTACACGCTACACTCTACACCCTACACACTACACTCTGCACCCTACACCCTACACGCTACACTCTACATCCTACACGCTACACCCTACACTCTACACCCTAAACCCTACACCCTACACGCTACACGCTACACTCTATACCCTACACGCTACACGCTACACGCTACACCCAACACCCTACACTCTACACCTTACACCCTACCCGCTACACGCTACACGCTACACGCTACACTCTACACGCTACACGCTACACTCTACACCCTACATGCTACACTCTACACGCTACACGCTACACTCTACACCCTACACGCCACACTCTACACGCTACACGCTACACGCTACACCCTACACGCTACACGTTACACTCTACACCCTACACGCTTCACTCTACACCCTACACGCTACACTCTACACCCTACACGCTACACCCAACACTCTACACCCTATATGCTACACGCTACACTCTACACGCTACTCGCTACACGCTACACTCTACACCCTACATGCTACACCCTACACTCTACACCCTACACGCTACACGCTACATTCTACACCCTACACGCTACACCCAACACTCTACACCCTACACCCTATATGCTACACGCTACACTCTACACGCTACACCCTACACGCTACACTCTACACCCTACACGCTACACCCTACACTCTACACCCTACACGCTACACACTACATTCTACACCCTACACGCTACACTCTACACCCTACACGCTACACCCTACACTCTACACCCTACACCCTACACGCTACACTCTACACCCTACACGCTACACCCTACACCCTACACCCTACATGCTACACCCTACACTCTACACCCTACACCCTACACGCTACACCCTACGCCCTGCACGCCACACGCTACACTCTACACGCTACACCCTACACGCTACACTCTACACGCTACACGCTACACGCTACACTCTACACCCTACACGCTACACTCTACACCCTACACACTACACTCTACACGCTACACCCTACACGCTATACGCTACACCCTGCACGCTACACGCTACACCCTACACGCTACACCCTACACGCTACACCCTACACTCTACACCCTACACCCTACACACTTCACGCTACTCGCTACACTCTACACCCTACACGCTACACTCTACACTCTACTCCCTACTCTCTACACGCTACACTCTATACCCTACACTCTACACGCTACGCGCTACACACTACACACTACACACTACACGCTACACTTTACACTCTACACGCTACACACTACACGCTACACGCTACACTCTACACCCTACACCCTACTCTACATGCTACACGCTACACGGTACATGATACACGCTACACCCTACACGCTACACGCTACACCCTACACGCTACACGCTACACTCCACACCCTACACGCTACACCCTACACCCTACTCCCTACACTCTACACGCTACACGCTACACCCTACACCCTACACTGTACACCCTACACCCTACATGCTACACTCTACACTCTGCTCCCTACTCTCTACACACTACACTCTATACCCTACACTCTACACGCTACGCGCTACACGCTACACACTACACGCTACACCCTACACGCTACACTTTACACTCTACACGCTACACTCCACACTCTACACACTACACTCTACACCCTACACCCTACACCCTACTCTACATGCTACACGCTACACGCTACATGCTACACCCTACACGCTTCACCCTACACCCTACACGCTACACGCTACACGCTACTCTCTACACCCTACACTCTACACCCTACACGCTACACGCTACACGCTACACTCTACACTCTAAACGCTACAGCTTATACCCTACACTCTACACCGTACACCCTACACGCTACACTCTACACCCTGCACGCTACACCCTACACCCTACACCCTACATGCTACACCCTACACTCTACACCCTACACCCTACATGCTACACTCTACACCCTACACCCTACTCTACATGCTACACGCTACACGGTACATGGTACACGCTACACCCTACACGCTACACGCTACACCCTACACGCTACACGCTACACTCTACACCCTACACGCTACACCCTACACCCTACTCCCTACACTCTACACGCTACACGCTACACCCTACACCCTACACTGTACACCCTACACCATGCACGCTACACTCTACACTCTGCTCCCTACTCTCTACACACTACACTCTATACCCTACACTCTACACGCTACGCGCTACACGCTACACACTACACACTACACGCTACACTTTACACTCTACACGCTACACACTACACGCTACACGCTACACTCTACACCCTACACCCTACTCTACATGCTACACGCTACACGGTACATGATACACGCTACACCCTACACGCTACACGCTACACCCTACACGCTACACGCTACACTCCACACCCTACACGCTACACCCTACACCCTACTCCCTACACTCTACACGCTACACGCTACACCCTACACCCTACACTGTACACCCTACACCCTACATGCTACACTCTACACTCTGCTCCCTACTCTCTACACACTACACTCTATACCCTACACTCTACACGCTACGCGCTACACGCTACACGCTACACGCTACACGCTACAGTTTACACTCTACACGCTACACTCCACACTCTACACACTACACTCTACACCCTACACCCTGCACCCTACTCTACATGCTACACGCTACACGCTACATGCTACACCCTACACGCTTCACCCTACACCCTACACGCTACACGCTACACGCTACACTCTACACCCTACACTCTACACCCTACACGCTACACGCTACACGCTACACTCTACACTCTAAACGCTACAGCTTATACCCTACACTCTACACCGTACACCCTACACGCTACACTCTACACCCTGCACGCTACACCCTACACCCTACACCCTACATGCTACACCCTACACTCTACACCCTACACCCTACATGCTACACTCTACACCCTACACCCTACTCTACATGCTACACGCTACACGGTACATGATACACGCTACACCCTACACGCTACACGCTACACCCTACACGCTACACGCTACACTCTACACCCTACACGCTACACCCTACACCCTACTCCCTACACTCTACACGCTACACGCTACACCCTACACCCTACACTCTACACGCTACACCCTACAACCCTACACTCTACATGCTACACCCTACACCCTACACTCTACATGCTACACGCTACACGCTACATGCTACACGCTACACCCTACACGCTACACGCTACACACTACATGCTACACCCTACACCCTACACCCTACACGCTACACGCTACACTCTACACCCTACACGCTACACCCTACACCCTACACCCTACACGCTACACGCTACACTCTACACCCTACACGCTACACCCTACACTCTACACCCTACACGCTACACCCTACACTCTACACCCTACACGCTATACGCTACACTCTACACCCTGCACGCTACACGCTACACCCTACACGCTACACTCTACACCCTACACGCTACACGCTACACCGTACACACTACACGCTACACTCTACACCCTACACTCTGCACTCTACACCCTACACCCTACACGCTACACTCTACACCCTACACCCTACACGCTACACACTACACGCTACACCCTACACACTACACGCTACACTCTACACCCTACACGCTACACGCTACACCCTACACCCTACACCCTACACGCTACAATCTACATGCTACACGCTACACCCTATACGCTAGACGCTACACTCTACACGCTACACGATACACGCTACACCCTACACGCTACACCCTACACTCTACACCCTACACCCTACACGCTACACGCTACACCCTACACGCTACACCCTACACTCTACACCCTACACCCTACACGCTACACGCTACACCCTACACGCTACACGTTACACTCTACACCCTACACCCTACACTCTACACCCTACACCCTACTCTCTACATGCTATATTCTACACCCTACACGCTACACTCTACACCCTAAACGCTACACGCTACACTCTACACCCTAGATGCTACACTCTATACCCTACACTCTACACGCTACACCCTACAACCCTACACTCTACATGCTACACCCTACACCCTACACTCTACATGCTACACGCTACACGCTACATGCTACACGCTACACCCTACACGCTACACGCTACACACTACATGCTACACCCTACACCCTACACCCTACACGCTACACGCTACACTCTACACCCTACACGCTACACCCTACACCCTACACCCTACACGCTACACGCTACACTCTACACCCTACACGCTACACCCTACACTCTACACCCTACACGCTACACCCTACACTCTACACCCTACACGCTATACGCTACACTCTACACCCTGCACGCTACACGCTACACCCTACACGCTACACTCTACACCCTACACGCTACACCCTACACTCTACACCCTACACGCTACACGCTACACTCTACACCCTACACGCTACACCCTACACTCCACACCCTACACCCTACATGCTACACGCTACACCCTACACGCTACAAATTACACTCTAAACCCTACACTCTACATCCTACACCCTACACTCTACACCCTACACGCTACACTCTACACTCTACACCCTACACCCTACATGCTACACGCTACACGCTACACTCTACACCCTACACGCTACACGCTACACCCTACAAGCTAAACGCTACAAACTACACGCTACATATTACACTCTACACCCTAGCGTGTAGCGTGTAGGGTGTAGAGTGTAGCGTGTAGCATGTAGCGTGTAGGGTGTATGGTGTAGAGTGTAGCATGTAGCGTGTAGGGTGTAGAGTGTAGCGTGTAGAGTGTAGAGTGTAGCGTGTAGGGTGTAGAGTGTAGGGTGTAGGATGTAGAGTGTAGGGTTTAGAGTGTAATGTGTAGCGTGTAGGGTGTAGCGTGTAGCATGTAGGGTGTAGGGTGTGGAGTGTAGGGTGTAGCGTGTAGGGTGTAGAGTGTAGCGTGTAGCGTGTAGGGTGTAGAGTGTAGGGTGTAGCGTGTAGGGTGTAGAGTGTAGCCTGTAGAGTGTAGCGTGTAGCGTGTAGGCTGTAGCGTGTAGGGTGTAGCATGTATCGTGTAGGGTGTAGAGTGTAGCATGTAGCGTGTAGAGTGTAGGGTGTAGCGTGTAGCGTGTGTAGGGTGTAGGGTGTAGAGTGTAGCGTGTAGCGTGTAGAGTGTAGAGTGTAGGGTGTAGGGTGTAGAGTGTAGCGTGTAGGGTGTAGCGTGTAGGATTTAGGGTGTAGGGTGTAGAGTGTAGGGTGTTGCGTGTAGGGTGTAGGGTGTAGAGTGTAGCGTGTAGCGTGCAGGGTGTAGAGTGTAGCGTATAGCGTGTAGGGTGTAGGATGTAGAGTGTAGCGTGTAGGGTGTAGAGTGTAGCGTGTAGAGTGTAGCATGTAGCGTGTAGGGTGTAGAGTGTAGAGTGTAGCGTGTATGGTGTAGAGTGTAGCGTGTAGCGTGTAGAGTGTAGCGTGTAGGGTGTAGGGTGTAGCGTGTAGCGTGCAGAGTGTAGCGTGTAAGGTGTAGAGTGTAGAGTGTTGCGTGTAGGGTGTAGAGTGTAGCGAGTAGAGTGTAGCGTGTAGTGTGTAGCGTGTAGAGTGTAGCGTGTAGGGTGTAGAGTATAGCGTGTAGCGTGTAGGGTGTAGGGTGTAGAGTGTAGGGTGTAGCGTGTAGGGTGTAGAGTGTAGCGTGTAGGGTGTAGGGTGTAGGGTGTAGAGTGTAGCATGTAGGGTGTAGAGTGTAGGGTGTAGCGTGTAGGGTGTAGAGTGTAGCGTGTAGCGTGTAGGGTGTAGGGTGTAGCGTGTAGGGTGTAGAGTGTAGCGTGTAGCGTGTAGGGTGTAGGCTGTAGGGTGTAGCGTGTAGTGTGTAGAGTGTAGCGTGTAGCGTGTAGGGTGTAGCGTGTAGCATGTATCGTGTAGCGTGTAGCATGTAGAGTGTAGGGTGTAGGGTGTAGGGTGTAGCATGTAGAGTGTAGGGTGTAGGGTGTAGCGTGTAGAGTGTAGGGTATAGAGTGTAGCGTGTAGAGAGTAGGGTGTAGAGTGTAGAGTGTAGCGTGTAGGGTGTAGAGTGTAGCGTGTAGAGTGTATTGTGTAGAATGTAGAGTGTAGCATGTAGCGTGTAGAGTGTAGGGTGTAGAGTGTAACGTGTAGCGTGTAGGGTGTAGCGTGTAGCGTGTAGGGTGTAGCGTGTAGCGTGTAGTGTGTAGCGTGTAGAGTGTAGGGTGTAGAGTGTAGCGTGTAGGGTGTAGCATGTAGCGTGTAGGGTGTAGGGTGTAGAGTGTAGAGTGTAGCGTTTAGGGTGAAGCATGTAGGGTGTAGGGTGTCGGGTATAGCGTGTAGGGTGTAGGGTGTAGAGTGTAGGGTGTAGCGTGTATGGTGTAGAGTGTAGCGTGTAGCGTGCAGAGTATAGCGTGTACGGTGTAGCGTGTAGCGTGCAGAGTGTAGCGTGTAGGGTATAGAGTGTAGCGTGTTGCGTGTAGGGTGTAGAGTGTAGCGTGTAGCGTGTAGAGTGTAGAGTGTAGCGTGTAGCGTGTAGAGTGTAGGGTGTAGAGTATAGCGTGTAGCGTGTAGGGTGTAGGGTGTAGAGTGTAGCGTGTAGAGTGTAGCGTGTAGGGTGTAGCGTGTCGGGTGTAGGGTGTAGGGTGTAGCGTGTAGTTTGCAGGGTGTAGGGTGTTGCGTGTAGGATGTAGAGTGTAGCGTGTAGCGTGTAGAGTGTAGCGTGTAGGGTGTAGGGTGTAGCGTGTAGTGTGTAGGGTGTAGGTTGTAGAGTGTAGGGTGTAGCATGTAGGGTGTAGGGTGTAGGGTGTAGCATGTAGGGTGTAGAGTGTAGCGTGTAGGGTGTACGGTGTAGAGTGTAGGGTATAAGCTGTAGCGTTTAGCGTGTAGGGTGTAGCATGTAGCGTGTAGGGTGTAGAGTGTAGCGTGTAGGGTGTAGAGTATAGCATGTAGAGAGTAGGGTGTAGGGTGTAGGGTGTAGAGTGTAATGTGTAGCGTGTAGGGTGTAGCGTGTAGGGTGTAGGGTGTAGGGTGTAGAGTGTAGGGTGAAGAGTGTAGCGTGTAGCGTGTAGCGTGTAGGGTGTAGGGTGTAGATTGTAGCGTGTAGGGTGTAGCATGTAGCGTGTAGGGTGTAGGGTGTAGAGTGTAGAGTGTAGCGTGTAGGGTGAAGCATGTAGGGTGTAGGGTGTCGGGTATAGCGTGTAGGGTGTAGGGTGTAGGGTGTAGAGTGTAGGGTGTAGCATGTAGGGTGTAGGGTGTAGGGTGTAGCGTGTAGCATGTAGAGTGTAGCGTGTAGGGTGTACGGTGTAGAGAGTATGGTATAAGCTGTAGCGTGTAGAGTGTAGCGTGTAGCGTGTAGCGTGTAGCGTGTATGGTGTAGAGTGTAGGGTGTAGAGTGTAGCGTGTAGCGTGTAGCGTGTAGGGTGTAGGGTGTAGCGTGTAGGGTGTAGCATGTAGCGTGTAGCGTGTAGCATGTAGAGTAGGGTGTAGGGTGTAGGGTGTAGAGTGTAGTGTGTAGAGTGTAGAGTGTAGCGTGTAGAGTGTAAAGTGTAGCGTGTAGGGTGTAGCGTGTAGTGTGTAGAGTGTAGCGCGTAGCGTGTAGAGTGTAGGGTATAGAGTGTAGCGTGTAGAGAGTAGGGAGCAGAGTGTAGAGTGTAGCGTGCAGGGTGTAGGGTGTACAGTGTAGGGTGTAGGGTATAGCGTGTAGCGTGTAGAGTGTAGGGAGTAGGGTGTAGGGTTGTAGCGTGTAGGGTGTAGAGTGTAGCGTGTAGCGTGTAGCGTGTAGGGTGTAGCGTGTAGCGTGTAGGGTGTAGCGTGTATCATGTACCGTGTAGCGTGTAGCATGTAGAGTAGGGTGTAGGGTGTAGAGTGTAGCATGTAGGGTGTAGGGTGTAGAGTGTAGGGTGTAGCATGTAGGGTGTAGGGTGTAGGGTGTAGCGTGCAGGGTGTAGAGTGTAGCGTGTAGGGTGTACGGTGTAGAGTGTAGGGTATAAGCTGTAGCGTTTAGCGTGTAGAGTGTAGCGTGTAGCGTGTAGCGTGTAGCGTGTAGGGTGTAGAGTGTAGGGTGTAGAGTGTAGCGTGTAGCGTGTAGCGTGTAGGGTGTAGGGTGAAGCGTGTAGGGTGTAGCATGTAGCGTGTAGTGTGTAGCATGTAGAGTAGGGTGTAGTGTGTAGAGTGTGGAGTGTAGCGTGTAGAGTGTAAAGTGTAGCGTGTAGGGTGTAGCGTGTAGCGCGTAGCGTGTAGAGTGTAGGGTATAGAGTGTAGCGTGTAGAGAGTAGGGAGCAGAGTGTAGAGTGTAGCATGTAGGGTGTAGGGTGTACAGTGTAGGGTGTAGGGTGTAGCGTGTAGAGTGTAGGGAGTAGGGTGTAGGGTGTAGCGTGTAGGGTGTGGAGTGTAGCGTGTAACGTGTAGGGTGTAGCGTGTAGCGTGTAGGGTGTAGCGTGTATCATGTACCGTGTAGCGTGTAGCATGTAGAGTAGGGTGTAGGGTGTAGAGTGTAGCGTGTAGCGAGTAGTGTGTAGCGTGTAGAGTGTAAAGTGTAGCGTGTAGTGTGTAGTGTGTAGCGTGTAGCGCGTAGCGTGTAGAGTGTAGGGTATAGAGTGTAGCGTGTATAGAGTAGGGAGTAGAGTGTAGAGTGTAGCGTGTAGGGTGTAGAGTGTAGCGAGTAGCGTGTAGTGTGTAGGGTGTAGGGTGTAGATTGTAGGGTGTAGCGTGTAGGGTGTAGAGTGTAGCGTGTAGGGTGAAGCATGTAGGGTGTAGGGTGTCGGATATAGCGTGTAGGGTGTAGGGTGTAGAGTGTAGGGTGTAGCGTGTATGGTGTAGAGTGTAGCGTGTAGCGTGTAGAGTGTAGCGTGTAGGGTGTAGGGTGTAGCGTGTAGCGTGCAGAGTGTAGCGTGTAGGGTGTAGAGTGTAGCGTGTTGCGTGTAGGGTGTAGAGTGTAGCGTGTAGCGTGTAGAGTGTAGAGTGTAGCGTGTAGCGTGTAGAGTGTAGCGGGTAGGGTGTAGAGTGTAGCGAGTAGCGTGTAGGGTGTAGGGTGTAGAGTGTAGGGTGTAGCGTGTAGGGTGTAGAGTGTAGCGTGTAGGGTGTAGGGTGTAGAGTGTAGCGTGTAGGGTGTAGCGTGTAGCATGTAGCGTGTAGCGTGTAGCATGTAGAGTGTAGCGTGTAGGGTGTAGAGTGTAGCGTGTAGGGTGTAGCGTGTAGCGTGTAGCGTGCAGGGTGTAGAGTGTAGCGTATAGCGTGTAGGGTGTAGGGTGTAGAGTGTAGGGTGTAGCGTGTAGAGTGTAGCGTGTAGCGTGTAGGGTGTAGGGTGTACAGTGTAGAGTGTAGCGTGTAGGGTGTAGAGTGTAGCGTGTAGAGAGTAGGGTGCAGGGTGTAGAGTGTAGGGTGTAGGGTGTAGAGTGTAACGTGTAGCGTGTAGGGTGTAGCGTGTAGGGTGTAGAGTGTAGGGTGTAGCGTGTAGGGTGTAGCGTGTAGCGTGTAGCGTGTAGGGTGTAGGGTGTAGAGTGTAGGGTGTAGCGTGTAGGATGTAGCGTGTAGCGTGTAGCGTGTAGCGTGTAGGGTGTAGGGTGTAGAGTGTAGGGTGTAGCGTGTAGGGTGTAGCGTGTATCGTGTAGCGTGTAGAGTGTAGCGTCTAGCGTGTAGCGTATAGTGTGTAGCGTGTAGCGTGTAGATTGTAGCGTGTAGGGTGTAGGGTGTAGGGTGTAGCGTGTAGCGTGTAGGGTGTAGGGTGTAGGGTGTACCGTGTAGGGTGTAGCGTGTAGCGTGTAGAGTGTAGCATGTAGGGTGTAGCAAGTAGCGTGTATTGTGTAGGGTGTAGTGTAGCGTGTAGCGTGTAGGGTGTCACTTTTTCCTCTGATGAAGACGCTTGAGTAGCGTCGATACGCGTGGGGTTCAGGGCTTCCTTTGTTTTTTTCCCGATTGACAGGACTTGGGTAACTTATCTTTACAACTGCTATGGAATTACACCTATTTACTTCATGCATGGCCTGGCATTTTTCCAAGCCTTAGGACAATGGATCCTGATTCTTTGTATTTCCACAAGGCGTCTGTATGCATACATTTATCCAAATAACTAGGATTTTGTAGTACTGCAGCATATCTATTTCCCTGATTACCTTTCTATAGGGGTCTGCTTTCATTTGCTTACCAACTGTGCGCACGCATGCTGTGTTGAACAAAATAGGATCCATGATGTATTTCTTCCAGATACTAGGCTGGAGTATATGTTTCCTGTCATAGTACTCAGGGGGTCACAGTTGGCAGTAAACAATAGGCTTCTTATATGTAGATTTGACTAAGATTGGTGTACCCGCATACCTAGCAATTTTTTCTCTCTGGTTATTTCTCCTGTCTCACATATGCTGTAAAGTATTAGCTTCCTTCATTCCCTCGGGTAAAATTACTTATGGCCTATTCAGCCATACTAGTGTTTTAAATGTTTTTAAATGTATGTTTTGCCTGGTTCTGTTTGTGGATTACTATTTTTGTACAATAAAATTGACTATTTAACGTGGATCCCATTGGTTTGCATATCCTTTTCTTTTTGTGTTTAGTGTGTAGCGTGTAACTTAACCCTACACTCTACACGCTACACGCTACATTCTACACCCTACACCCTACACGCTACACGCTACACTCTACACCCTACACTCTACACGCTACACGCTACACTCTACACGCTACACGCTACATGCTACACTCTACACTCTACACCCTACACCCTACACGCTACACGCTATACTCTACACCCTACACGCTACACTCTACACGCTACACGCTACACTCTACACTCTACACGCTACACGCTACACTCTACACCCTACACGCAACACGCTACACTCTACACCCTACACGCAACACTCTGCACGCTACACGCTACACCCTACACGCTATACTCTGCACGCTACACGCTACACTCTACACCATACACGCTACACCCTACACTCTACACCCTACACCCTACACGCTATACCCGACACCCTACACCCTACATGCTTCACCCTACACGCTACACTCTACACTCTACACCCTACACCCTACACGCTACATGCTACACCCTACACGCCACAATCTACACCCTACACCCTACACGCTACACGCTACACGCTACACCCTTCACCCTACACTCTACACCCTACACGCTACACGCTACACCCTACACGCTAAACGCTACAGCTTATACCCTACACTCTACACCGTACACCCTACACGCTACACTCTACACCCTACATGCTACACCCTACACCCTACACCCTACATGCTACACCCTACACTCTACAACCTACACCCTACACGCTACACGCTACACTCTACACCCTACACGCAACACCCTACACCCTACACCCTACAAACTACACGCTACACCCTACACCCTACACCCGACACGCTACACCCTACACGCTACACTCTACACGCTACACTCTACACCCTACACGCTACACTCTACACCCTACACTCTACACGCTACATGCTACACTCTACATTCTACACAATACGTTCTACACGCTACACTCTACACCCTACACGCTACACTCTACACTCTACACCCTACTCTCTACACGCTACACTCTATACCCTACACTCTACACGCTACACCCTACACAATACACTCTACATGCTACACCCTACACCCTACACTCTACATGCTACACGCTACACGATACATGCTACACGCTACACCCTACACGCTACACGCTACACTCTACACACTACACGCTACACCCTACAGCCTACACCCTACACGCTACACGCTACACTCTACACCCTACACGCTACACCCTACACCCTACACGCTACATGCTACACGCTACACTCTACACCCTACACGCTACACCCTACACTCTACACCCTACACGCTACACCCTACACTCTACACGCTACACGCTACACTCTACACGCTACACGCTACACTCTACACTCTACACCCTACACCCTACACGCTACACGCTATTCTCTACACCCTACACGCTACACTCTACACGCTACAGGCTACACGCTACACTCTACACGCTACACGCTACACTCTACACCCTACACACAACACGCTACACTCTACACCCTACACGCTGCACTCTACACCCTACACGCTACACCCTACACTCTATACGCAACATGCTACACTCTACACCCTACACCCTACACGATACATGCTACACCCTACTCGCTACAGCCTACACGCTGCACGCTACACTCTACACCCTACAAGCTACACCCTACACTCTACACCCTACACGCAATACGCTACACTCTACACCCTGCACGCTACACGCTACACGCTACACCCTACACTCTACACCCTACACGCTACACTCTACATGCTACACGCTACATGCTACACGCTACACCCTACACGCTACACTCTACACCCTACACCCTACATCCTACACGCTACACTCTACACCCTACACCCTACATCCTACACGCTACACTCTACACCCTACACGCTACACCCTACACTCTACACCCTACACCCTATACGCTACTCGCTACACTCTACACCCTACCCGCTACACTCTACACGCTACACGCTACACTCTACACTCTACACGCTACACGCTACACTCTACACCCTACACGCAACATGCTACACTCTACACCCTACACGCTACACTCTGCACGATACACGCTACACCCTACACCCTACACGCTACACTCTACACGCTACACGCTACACTCTACACCATACACGCTACACCCTACACTCTACACCCTACACCCTACATGCTATACCCGACACCCTACACCCTACAGGCTTCACCCTACACGCTACACTCTACACTCTACACCCTACACCCTACACGCTACATGCTACACTCTACACGCTACACTCTACACCCTACACGCTACACTCTACATCCTACACCCTACACGCTATACGCTACACTCTACACCCTGCACGCTACACGCTACACTCTACACCCTACACGCTACACTCTACACCCTACACGCTACACCCTACACTCTACACTCTCCACCCTACACGCTACACGCTACACTCTACACGCTACACCCTACACGCTACACTCTACACCCTACACGCAACACCCTACACTCTACACCCTACACCCTACACGCTACACTCTACACCCTACACCCTACACTCTACACCCTACACGCTACACGCTACACTCTACACCCTACACCCGCTACACGCTACACGCTACACTCTACACCCTACACGCTACACTCTACACCCTACACGCTACACCCTACACTCTACACGCTACATGCTACACTCTACACCCTACACGATACATGCTACACCCTACACGCTACAGCCTACACGCTACACACTACACTCTACACCCTACACCATACACGCTACACGCTACACTCTACACGCTACACCCTTCACTCTACACCCTACACCCTACATGCTACACTCTACACCCTACACGGTACACCCTACAATCTACACGCTACATGCTACACTCTACACTCTACACCCTACACCCTACACGCTACATGCTACACTCTACACCCTACACGCTACACTTTAAATGCTACACGCTACACTCTACACCCTACACGCTACACGCTAGGGTGTAGAGTGTAATATGTAGCGTGTAGTTTGTAGCGTTTAGCTTGTAGGGTGTAGCGTGTAGCATGTAGGGTGTAGAGTGTAGCGTGTAGCGTGTAGCATGTAGGGTGTAGGGTGTAGAGTGTAGAGTGTAGCGTGTAGGGTGTAGAGTGTAGGGTGTAGGATGTAGCGTGTAGGGTGTAGGGTGTAGAGTGTAGGGTGTAGGGTGTAGCGTGTAGCGTGTAGGGTGTAGGGTGTAGATTGTAGCGTGTAGGGTGTAGCGTGTAGCGTGTAGGGTGTAGAGTGTAGCGTGTAGCGTGTAGGGTGTAGGGTGTAGAGAGTAGAGTGTAGGGTGTAGAGTGTAGCGTGTAGAGTGTAGGGTGTAGATTGTAGGGTGTAGAGTGTAACGTGTAGCGTGTAGGGTGTAGCGTGTAGCATGTAGGGTGTAGCGTGTAGCGTGTAGGGTGCAGGGTGTAGAGTGTAGCGTGTAGGGTGTAGAGTGTAACGTGTAGCGTGTAGGGTGTAGCGTGTACCGTGTAGGGTGTAGGGTGTAGAGTGTAACGTGTAGCGTGTAGGGTGTAGCGTGTAGCGTGTAGGGTGTAGCGTGTAGCGTGTAGGGTGTAGGGTGTAGAGTGTAGAGTGTAGCGTGTAGGGTGAAGCATGTAGGGTGTAGGGTGTCGGGTATAGCGTGTAGGGTGTAGGGTGTAGAGTGTAGGGTGTAGCGTGTATGGTGTAGAGTGTAGCGTGTAGCGTGCAGAGTGTAGCGTGTAGGGTGTAGCGTGTAGCGTGCAGAGTGTAGCGTGTAGGGTGTAGAGTGTAGCGTGTTGCGTATAGGGTGTAGAGTGTAGCGTGTAGCGTGTAGAGTGTAGAGTGTAGCGTGTAGCGTGTAGAGTGTAGCGTGTAGGGTGTAGAGTATAGCGTTTCGCGAGTAGGGTGTAGAGTGTAGCATGTAGCGTGTAGCGTGTAGAGTGTAGCGTGTAGCGTGTAGAGTGTAGGGTGTAGCGTGTAGCGTGTAGAGTGTAGGGTGTAGAGTGTAGCGTGTAGCGTGTAGAGTGTAGCGTGTAGCGTGTAGGGTGTAGAGTGTAGCGTGTAGCGTGTAGGGTGTAGGGTGTAGAGTGTAGCGTGTAGCGTGTAGAGTGTACGGTGTAGAGTGTAGGGTGTAGCGTGTAGCGTGTAGGGTTAAGCTACACGCTACACACTAAACACAAAAAGAAAAGGATATGCAAACCAATGGGATCCACGTTAAATAGTCAATTTTATTGTACAAAAATAGTAATCCACAAACAGAACCAGGCAAAACATACATTTAAAAACATTTAAAACACTAGTATGGCTGAATAGGCCATAAGTAATTTTACCCGAGGGAATGAAGGAAGCTAATACTTTACAGCATATGTGAGACAGGAGAAATAACCAGAGAGAAAAAATTGCTAGGTATGCGGGTGCACCAATCTTAGTCAAATCTACATATAAGAAGCCTATTGTTTACTGCCAACTGTGACCCCCTGAGTACTATGACAGGAAACATATACTCCAGCCTAGTATCTGGAAGAAATACATCATGGATCCTATTTTGTTCAACACAGCATGCGTGCGCACAGTTGGTAAGCAAATGAAAGCAGACCCCTATAGAAAGGTAATCAGGGAAATAGATATGCTTGCAGTACTACAAAATCCTAGTTATTTGGATAAATGTATGCATACAGACGCCTTGTGGAAATACAAAGAATCAGGATCCATTGTCCTAAGGCTTGGAAAAATGCCAGGCCATGCATGAAGTAAATAGGTGTAATTCCATAGCAGTTGTAAAGATAAGTTACCCAAGTCCTGTCCCTCGGGATAACAACAAAGGAAGCCCTTTACCCCACGCGTATCGACGCTACTCAAGCGTCTTCATCAGGGGAAAAAGTGACACCCTACACGCTACACGCTACACTCTACACCCTACACCCTACACGCTACACGCTACACGCTACACTCTACACCCTACACGCTACACTCTACACCCTACACCCTACACTCTACACGCTACATGCTACACTCTACACCCTACACAATACACGCTACTTGCTACACCCTACATGCTACACTCTACACGCTACACGCTACACGCTACACCCTACACGGTACACCCTACACCCTACACCCTACACGCTACACGCTACACCCTACACCCTACACCCTACACGCTACAATCTACACGCTACACGCTACACACTATACGCTACACGCTAGACGCTACACTCTACACGCTACACACTACACGCTACACTCTACACCCTACACCCTACTCTACATGCTACACGCTACACGCTACACTCCACACCCTACTCTCTACATGCTACACTCTATACCCTACACTCTACACGCTACGCGCTACATGCTACACACTACACGCTACACCCTACACGCTACACTTTACAATCTACACGCTACACTCCTCACTCTACACACTACACTCTACACCCTACACCCTACACCCTACTCTACATGCTACACGCTACACGCTACATGCTACACCCTACACGCTTCACCCTACACCCTACACGCTAAACGCTACACGCTACACTCTACACCCTACACTCTACACCCTACACGCTACACGCTACACGCTACACTCTACACGCTACACGCTACACTCTACACCATACACCCTACACTCTACACCCTACACCCTACACGCTATACCCGACACCCTACACCCTACATGCTACATGCTACACCCTACACGCTACACTCTACACCCTACACGCTACACTCTACATCCTACACCCTACACGCTATACGCTACACTCTACACTCTACACCCTACACGCAACACGCTACACTCTACACCCTACACGCTACACTCTGCACGCTACACGCTACACCCTACACCCTACACGCTACACTCTACACGCTACACTCTACACCATACACGCTACACCCTACACTCTACACCCTACACCCTACACGCTATACCCGACACCCTACACCCTGCATGCTTCACGCTACACGCTAAACCCTACACGCTACACGTTACACTCTACACCCTACACGCTACACTCTACACCCTGCACCCTACACGCTACAATCTACACTCTACACCCTACACGCTACACGCTACACCCTACACGCTACACTTTACACTCTACACCCTACACCCTACACCCTACACCCTACTCTCTACATGCTATACTCTACGCCCTACACGCTACACTCTACACTCTACACCCTACACGCTACACCCTACACGCTAAACGCTACAGCTTATACCCTACACTCTACACCGTACACCCTACACGGTACACTCTACACCCTACATGCTACACCCTACACCCTACATTCTACACCCTACACTCTACACCCTACACCCTACACACTACACGCTACACCCTACACCCTACACGCTACACTCTACACGCTACACGCTACACTCTACACCCTACACGCAACACCCTACACCCTACAAACTACACGCTACACCCTACACCCTACACCCGACACGCTACACCCTACACGCTACACTCTACACGCTACACTCTACACCCTACACGCTACACTCTACACCCTACACTCTACACGCTACATGCTACACTCTACATTCTACACAATACACTCTACACTCTACACCCTACACGCTACACTCTATACCCTACACTCTACACGCTACACCCTACACCCTACACTCTACATGCTACACCCTACACCCTACACTCTACATGCTACACGCTACACGATACATGCTACACGCTACACCCTACACGCTACACTCTACACACTACACGCTACACCCTACAGCCTACACCCTACACGCTACACGCTACACTCTACACCCTACACGCTACACCCTACACCCTACACCCTACACGCTACACGCTACACGCTACACTCTACACCCTACACGCTACACCCTACACTCTACACCCTACACGCTATACACTACACTCTACACGCTACACGCTACACTCTACACGCTACACGCTACACTCTACACTCTACACCCTACACCCTACACGCTACACGCTATACTCTACACCCTACACGCTACACTCTACACGCTACACGCTACACGCTACACTCTACACGCTACACGTTACACTCTACACCCTACACGCAACACGCTACACTCTACACCCTACACGCTACACTCTGCACGCTACACGCTACACCCTACACGCTACACTCTGCACGCTACACGCTACACTCTACACCATACACGCTACACCCTACACTCTACACCCTATACCCTACACGCTATACCCGACACCCTACACCCTACATGCTTCACCCTACTCGCTACACTCTACACCCTACACGCTACATGCTACACCCTACAAGCTACACTCTACACCCTACACTCTACACGCTACACACTACACGCTACACGCTACACCCTACACGCTACACCCTACACCCTACACGCTACAAGTTACACTCTACACCCTACACCCTACACGCTACACGCTACACCCTACACGCTACACGTTACACTCTACACCCTACACGCTACATGCTACACCCTACAAGCTACACTCTACACCCTACACTCTACACGCTACACACTACACGCTACACGCTACACCCTACACGCTACACCCTACACCCTACACGCTACAAGTTACACTCTACACCCTACACCCTACACGCTACACGCTACACCCTACACGCTACACGTTACACTCTACACCCTACACGCTACACTCTACACCCTGCACCCTGCACGCTACAATCTACACCCTACACCCTACACGCTACACGCTACACGCTACACCCTACACCCTACACTCTACACCCTACACCCTACACGCTACACGCTACACCCTACACGCTACACGTTACACTCTACACCCTACACCCTACACCCTACTCTCTACATGCTATACTCTACACCCTACACGCTACACTCTACACTCTACACCCTACACGCTACACCCTACACGCTAAACGCTACAGCTTATACCCTACACTCTACACCGTACACCCTACACGCTACACTCTACACCCTACATGCTACACCCTACACCCTACACCCTACATGCTACACCCTACACTCTACACCCTACACCCTACACACTACACGCTACACCCTACACCCTACACGCTACACTCTACACGCTACACGCTACACTCTACACCCTACACGCAACACCCTACACCCTACACCCTACATGCTACACCCTACACTCTACACCCTACACCCTACACACTACACGCTACACCCTATACCCTACACTCTACACCCTACACGCTACACCCTACACTCTACACCCTACACGCTATACCCTACACTCTACACGCTACACGCTACACTCTGCACGCTACACGCTACACCCTACACCCTGCACGCTACACTCTGCACGCTACACGCTACACTCTACACCATACACGCTACACACTACACTCTACACCCTACACCCTACACGCTATACCCGACACCCTACACCCTACATGCTTCACCCTACACTCTACACCCTACACCCTACACGCTACACGCTACACCCTACACGCTACACCCTACACTCTACACCCTACACGCTACACGCTACACCCTACACGCTACACGTTACACTCTACACCCTACACCCTACACTCTACACCCTACACCCTACTCTCTACACGCTACACTCTACACCCTACACGCTACACTCTACACTCTACACCCTACACCCTACACGCTACACGCTACACGCTACACTCTACACGCTAAACGCTACAGCTTATACCCTACACTCTACACCGTACACCCTACACGCTACACTCTACACCCTGCACGCTACACCCTACACCCTACACCCTACATGCTACACCCTACACTCTACACCCTACACCCTACATGCTACACTCTACACCCTACACCCTACTCTACATGCTACACGCTACACGGTACATGATACACGCTACACCCTACACGCTACACGCTACACGCTACACGCTACACCCTACACGCTACACGCTACACGCTACACTCTACACACTACACGCTACACCCTACACCCTACTCCCTACACTCTACACGCTACACGCTACACCCTACACCCTACACTGTACACCCTACACCCTGCACGCTACTCTCTACACTCTGCTCCCTACTCTCTACACGCTACACTCTATACCCTACACTCTACACGCTACGCGCTACACGCTACACACTACACGCTACACCCTACACGCTACACTTTACACTCTACACGCTACACTCTACACACTACACTCTACACCCTACACCCTACTCTACATGCTACACGCTACACGCTACATGCTACACCCTACACGCTACACCCTACACCCTACACGCTACACGCTACACGCTACACTCTACACCCTACACTCTACACCCTACACGCTACACGCTACACGCTACACGCTACACTCTACACGCTAAACGCTACAGCTTATACCCTACACTCTACACCGTACACCCTACACGCTACACTCTACACCCTACACGCTACACCCTACACCCTACACCCTACATGCTACACCCTACACTCTACACCCTACACCCTACACTCTACACCCTACGCCCTGCACGCCACACACTACACTCTACACGCTACACCCTACACGCTACACTCTACACTCTACACGCTACACGCTACACTCTACACCCTACACGCTACACTCTACACCCTACACACTACACTCTACACGCTACACGGTACACGCTACACGCTACGCCCTACACCCTACACGCTACATGTTACACTCTACACCCTACACGCTACACTCTACACCCTACACGCTACACCCTACACCCTACACGCTACACACTACACGCTTCACTCTACACCCTACACGCTGCACTCTATGCGCTACACGGTACACGCTACACGCTACACCCTACACCCTACATGCTACACGCTACACCCTACACTGTACACCCTACACCCTACACGCTACACGCTACACGCTACACCCTACACCCTACACTCTACACCCTACACCCTACACGCTACACGCTACACCCTACACGCTACACTTTACACTCTACACCCTACACCCTACACCCTACACCCTACTCTCTACATGCTATACTCTACGCCCTACACGCTACACTCTACACTCTACACCCTACACGCTACACCCTACACGCTAAACGCTACAGCTTATACCCTACACTCTACACCGTACACCCTACACGGTACACTCTACACCCTACATGCTACACCCTACACCCTACATTCTACACCCTACACTCTACACCCTACACCCTACACACTACACGCTACACCCTACACCCTACACGCTACACTCTACACGCTACACGCTACACTCTACACCCTACACGCAACACCCTACACCCTACAAACTACACGCTACACCCTACACCCTACACCCGACACGCTACACCCTACACGCTACACTCTACACGCTACACTCTACACCCTACACGCTACACTCTACACCCTACACTCTACACGCTACATGCTACACTCTACATTCTACACAATACACTCTACACTCTACACCCTACACGCTACACTCTATACCCTACACTCTACACGCTACACCCTACACCCTACACTCTACATGCTACACCCTACACTCTACATGCTACACGCTACACGATACATGCTACACGCTACACCCTACACGCTACACTCTACACACTACACGCTACACCCTACAGCCTACACCCTACACGCTACACGCTACACTCTACACCCTACACGCTACACCCTACACCCTACACCCTACACGCTACACGCTACACGCTACACTCTACACCCTACACGCTACACTCTACACACTACACGCTACACCCTACAGCCTACACCCTACACGCTACACGCTACACTCTACACCCTACACGCTACACCCTACACCCTACACCCTACACGCTACACGCTACACGCTACACTCTACACCCTACACGCTACACCCTACACTCTACACCCTACACGCTATACACTACACTCTACACGCTACACGCTACACTCTACACGCTACACGCTACACTCTACACTCTACACCCTACACCCTACACGCTACACGCTATACTCTACACCCTACACGCTACACTCTACACGCTACACGCTACACTCTACACCCTATACCCTACACGCTATACCCGACACCCTACACCCTACATGCTTCACCCTACACGCTACACTCTACACCCTACACGCTACATGCTACACCCTACAAGCTACACTCTACACCCTACACTCTACACGCTACACACTACACGCTACACGCTACACCCTACACGCTACACCCTACACCCTACACGCTACAAGTTACACTCTACACCCTACACCCTACACGCTACACGCTACACCCTACACGCTACACGTTACACTCTACACCCTACACGCTACACTCTACACCCTGCACCCTGCACGCTACAATCTACACCCTACACCCTACACGCTACACGCTACACCCTACACCCTACACTCTACACCCTACACCCTACACGCTACACGCTACACCCTACACCCTACACTCTACACCCTACACCCTACACACTACACGCTACTCGCTACACTCTACACCCTACACGCTACACTCTACACTCTACTCCCTACTCTCTACACGCTACACTCTATACCCTACACTCTACACGCTACGCGCTACACGCTACACACTACACACTACACACTACACTTTACACTCTACACGCTACACACTACACGCTACACGCTACACTCTACACCCTACACCCTACTCTACATGCTACACGCTACACGGTACATCATACACGCTACACCCTACACGCTACACGCTACACCCTACACGCTACACGCTACACTCCACACCCTACACGCTACACCCTACACCCTACTCCCTACACTCTACACGCTACACGCTACACCCTACACCCTACACTGTACACCCTACACCCTACATGCTACACTCTACACTCTGCTCCCTACTCTCTACACACTACACTCTATACCCTACACTCTACACGCTACGCGCTACACGCTACACACTACACGCTACACCCTACACGCTACACTTTACACTCTACATGCTACACTCCACACTCTACACACTACACTCTACACCCTACACCCTACACCCTACTCTACATGCTACACGCTACACGCTACATGCTACACCCTACACGCTTCACCCTACACCCTACACGCTACACGCTACACGCTACACTCTACACCCTACACTCTACACCCTACACGCTACACGCTACACGCTACACTCTACACTCTAAACGCTACAGCTTATACCCTACACTCTACACCGTACACCCTACACGCTACACTCTACACCCTGCACGCTACACCCTACACCCTACACCCTACATGCTACACCCTACACTCTACACCCTACACCCTACATGCTACACTCTACACCCTACACCCTACTCTACATGCTACACGCTACACGGTACATGATACACGCTACACCCTACACGCTACACGCTACACCCTACACGCTACACCCTACACCCTACTCCCTACACTCTACACGCTACACGCTACACCCTACACCCTACACTGTACACCCTACACCATGCACGCTACACTCTACACTCTGCTCCCTACTCTCTACACGCTACACTCTATACCCTACACTCTACACGCTACGCGCTACACGCTACACACTACACGCTACACCCTACACGCTACACTTTACACTCTACACGCTACACTCTACACTCTACACACTACACTCTACACCCTACACCCTACTCTACATGCTACACGCTACACGCTACACGCTACATGCTACACCCTACACGCTACACCCTACACCCTACACGCTACACGCTACACGCTACACTCTACACCCTACACTCTACACCCTACACGCTACACGCTACACGCTACACTCTACACGCTAAACGCTACAGCTTATACCCTACACTCTACACCGTACACCCTACACGCTACACTCTACACCCTACACGCTACACCCTACACCCTACACCCTACATGCTACACCCTACACTCTACACCCTACACCCTACACGCTACACCCTACGCCCTGCACGCCACACGCTACACTCTACACGCTACACCCTACACGCTACACTCTACACGCTACACGCTACACGCTACACTCTACACCCTACACGCTACACTCTACACCCTACACACTACACTCTACACCCTACACGCTATACGCTACACTCTACACCCTGCACGCTACACGCTACACCCTACACGCTACACCCTACACGCTACACCCTACACTCTACACCCTACACCCTACACACTACACGCTACTCGCTACACTCTACACCCTACACGCTACACTCTACACTCTACTCCCTACTCTCTACACGCTACACTCTATACCCTACACTCTACACGCTACGCGCTACACGCTACACACTACACACTACACGCTACACTTTACACTCTACACGCTACACACTACACGCTACACGCTACACTCTACACCCTACACCCTACTCTACATGCTACACGCTACACGGTACATGATACACGCTACACCCTACACGCTACACGCTACACCCTACACGCTACACGCTACACTCCACACCCTACACGCTACACCCTACACCCTACTCCCTACACTCTACACGCTACACGCTACACCCTACACCCTACACTGTACACCCTACACCCTACATGCTACACTCTACACTCTGCTCCCTACTCTCTTCACACTACACTCTATACCCTACACTCTACACGCTACGCGCTACACGCTACACACTACACGCTACACGCTACACTCTACACTCTAAACGCTACAGCTTATACCCTACACTCTACACCGTACACCCTACACGCTACACTCTACACCCTGCACGCTACACCCTACACCCTACACCCTACATGCTACACTCTACACTGCTCCCTACTCTCTACACACTACACTCTATACCCTACACTCTACACCCTACACTCTACACCCTACACGCTACACGCTACACGCTACACTCTACACTCTAAACGCTACAGCTTATACCCTACACTCTACACCGTACACCCTACACGCTACACTCTACACCCTGCACGCTACACGCTACACCCTACACGCTACACCCTACACGCTACACCCTACACTCTACACCCTACACCCTACACACTACACGCTACTCGCTACACTCTACACCCTACACGCTACACTCTACACTCTACTCCCTACTCTCTACACGCTACACTCTATACCCTACACTCTACACGCTACGCGCTACACGCTACACACTACACACTACACGCTACACTTTACACTCTACACGCTACACACTACACGCTACACGCTACACTCTACACCCTACACCCTACTCTACATGCTACACGCTACACGGTACATGATACACGCTACACCCTACACGCTACACGCTACACCCTACACGCTACACGCTACACTCCACACCCTACACGCTACACCCTACACCCTACTCCCTACACTCTACACGCTACACGCTACACCCTACACCCTACACTGTACACCCTACACCCTACATGCTACACTCTACACTCTGCTCCCTACTCTCTTCACACTACACTCTATACCCTACACTCTACACGCTACGCGCTACACGCTACACACTACACGCTACACGCTACACTCTACACTCTAAACGCTACAGCTTATACCCTACACTCTACACCGTACACCCTACACGCTACACTCTACACCCTGCACGCTACACCCTACACCCTACACCCTACATGCTACACTCTACACTCTGCTCCCTACTCTCTACACACTACACTCTATACCCTACACTCTACACCCTACACTCTACACCCTACACGCTACACGCTACACGCTACACTCTACACTCTAAACGCTACAGCTTATACCCTACACTCTACACCGTACACCCTACACGCTACACTCTACACCCTGCACGCTACACCCTACACCCTACATGCTACACCCTACACTCTACACCCTACACCCTACATGCTACACTCTACACCCTACACCCTACTCTACATGCTACACGCTACACGGTACATGATACACGCTACACCCTACACGCTACACGCTACACCCTACACGCTACACGCTACACTCTACACCCTACACACTACACCCTACACCCTACTCTCTACACTCTACACGCTACACGCTACACCCTACACTGTACACCCTACACCATGCACGCTACACTCTACACTCTGCTCCCTACTCTCTACACGCTACAATCTATACCCTACACTCTACACGCTACGCGCTACACGCTACACACTACACGCTACACCCTACACGCTACACTTTACACTCTACACGCTACACTCTACACTCTACACACTACACTCTACACCCTACACCCTACTCTACATGCTACACGCTACACGCTACACGCTACATGCTACACCCTACACTCTACACCCTACACGCTATACGCTACGCTCTACACCCTGCACGCTACACGCTACACGCTACACCCTACACGCTACACTCTACACCCTACACGCTAAACTCTACATGCTACACGCTACACGCTACATGCTACATGCTACACCCTACACGCTACACTCTACACCCTACACCCTACACGCTACACTCTACACCCTACACGCTACACCCTACACTCTACACCCTACACACTACACGCTACTCGCTACACTCTACACCCTACCCGCTACACTCTACACGCTACACGCTACACTCTACACTCTACACGCTACACTCTACACCCTACACGCAACACGCTACACTCTACACCCTACACGCTACACTCTGCACGCTACACGCTACACCCTACACACTACACTCTACACGCTACACGCTACACTCTACACCATACACGCTACACCCTACGCTCTACACCCTACACCCTACACGCTATACCCGACACCCTACACCCTACATGCTTCACCCTACACGCTACACTCTACACTCTACACCCTACACGCTACATGCTACACTCTACACGCTACACTCTACACCCTACATGCTACACTCTACATCCTACACCCTACACGCTATATGCTACACTCTACACCCTGCACGCTACACGCTACACTCTACACCCTAAACGCTACACTCTACACCCTACACGCTACACCCTACACTCTACACTCTCCACCCTACACGCTACACGCTACACTCTACACGCTACACCCTACACGCTACACTCTAGCGTGTAGGGTGTAGGGTGTAGAGTGTAGGGTGTAGCGTGTAGGGTGTAGCGTGTATCGTGTAGCGTGTAGAGTGTAGCGTCTAGCATATAGGGTGTAGCGTGTAGCGTGTAGATTGTAGCTTGTAGGGTGTAGGGTGTAGGGTGTAGCATGTAGCGTGTAGGGTGTAGAGTGTAGCGTGTAGTGTGTAGGGTGTAGGGTGTAGAGTGCAGAGTGTAGGGTGTAGAGTGTAGCGTGTAGAGTGTAGGGTGTAGAGTGTAGGGTGTAGAGTGTAACGTGTAGTGTGTAGGGTGTAGCGTGTAGCGTGTAGGGTGTAGCGTGTAGCGTGTAGGGTGCAGGGTGAAGAGTGTAACGTGTAGCGTGTAGGGTGTAGCGTGTAGCGTGTAGGGTGTAGCGTGTAGTGTGTAGCGTGTAGGGTGTAGGGTGTAGAGTGTAGCATGTAGCGTGTAGGGTGTAGGGTGTAGAGTGCAGAGTGTAGGGTGTAGAGTGTAGCATGTAGAGTGTAGGGTGTAGAGTGTAGGGTGTAGAGTGTAACGTGTAGTGTGTAGGGTGTAGCATGTAGGGTGTAGGGTGTAGAGTGTAACGTGTAGCGTGTAGGGTGTAGCGTGTAGCGTGTAGGGTGTAGCGTGTAGCGTGCAGTGTGTAGCGTGTAGGGTGTAGGGTGTAGAGTGTAGCGTGTAGGGTGTAGAGTGTAACGTGTAGCGTGTAGGGTGTAGTGTGTAGGGTGTAGGGTGTAGAGTGTAACGTGTAGCGTGTAGGGTGTAGCGTGTAGCGTGTAGGGTGTAGCGTGTAGCGTGTAGTGTGTAGCGTGTAGGGTGTAGGGTGTAGAGTGTAGCGTGTAGGGTGTAGCATGTAGCGTGTAGGGTGTAGGGTGTATAGTGTAGCGTGTAGTGTGAAGCATGCAGGGTGTAGGGTATCGGGTATAGCGTGTAGGGTGTAGGGTGTAGAGTGTAGGAAGTAGCGTGTATGGTGTAGAGTTTAGCGTGTAGAGTGTAGCGTGTAGGGTGTAGGGTGTAGCGTGTAGCGTGCAGAGTGTAGCGTGTAGGGTGTAGAGTGTAGCGTGTTGCGTGTAGGGTGTAGAGTGTAGCGTGTAGAGTGTAGAGTGTAGCGTGTAGCGTGTAGCGTGTAGAGTGTAGCGTGTAGGGTGTAGAGTATAGTGTGTAGCGTGTAGGGTGTATGGTGTAGAGTGTAGAGTGTAGCATGTAGCGTGTAGCGTGTAGAGTGTAGCGTGTAGGGTGTAGAGTGTAGCGTGTTGCATGTAGGGTGTACAGTGTAGCGTGTAGCGTGTAGAGTGTAGGGTGTAGAGTGTAGCGTGTAGCGTGTAGAGTGTAGGGTGTAGCGTGTAGCGTGTAGAGTGTAGCGTGTAGCGTGTAGGTTGTAGAGTGTAGCGTGTAGCGTGTAGGGTGTAGGGTGTAGCGTGTAGCGTGTAGAGTGTAGAGTGTAGCGTGTAGCATGTAGAGTGTAGAGTGTAGCGTGTAGGGTGTAGAGTGTAGCGCGTAGCGTGTAGGGTGTAGGGTGTAGAGTGTAGCGTGTAGAGTGTACGGTGTAGAGTGTAGGGTGTAGCGTGTAGGGTGTAGAGTGTAGCGTGTAGCGTGTAGCGTGTAGGGTTAAGCTACACGCTACACACTAAACACAAAAAGAAAAGGATATGCAAACCAATGGGATCCACCTTAAATAGTCAATTTTATTGCACAAAAATAGTAATCCACAAACAGAACCAGGCAAAACATACATTTAAAAACATTTAAAACACTAGTATGGCTGAATAGGCCATAAGTAATTTTACCCGAGGGAATGAAGGAAGCTAATACATTACAGCATATGTGAGACAGGAGAAATAACCAGAGAGAAAAAATTGCTAGGTATGCGGGTACACCAATCTTAGTCAAATCTACATATAAGAAGCCTATTGTTTACTGCCAACTGTGACCCCCTGAGTACTATGACAAGAAACATATACTCCAGCCTAGTATCTGGAAGAAATACATCATGGATCCTATTTTGTTCAACACAGCATGCGTGCGCACAGTTGGTAAGCAAATGAAAGCAGACCCCTATAGAAAGGTAATCAGGGAAATAGATATGCTGCAGTACTACAAAATCCTAGTTATTTGGATAAATGTATGCATACAGACGCCTTGTGGAAATACAAAGAATCAGGATCCATTGTCCTAAGGCTTGGGAAAATGCCAGGCCATGCATGAAGTAAATAGGTGTAATTCCATAGCAGTTGTAAAGATAAGTTACCCAAGTCCTGCCCCTCGGGAAAAAAACAAAGGAAGCCCTTTACCCCACGCGTATCGACGCTACTCAAGCGTCTTCATCAGAGGAAAAAGTGACACCCTACACGCTACACGCTACACTCTACACCCTACACGCTACACTCTACACCCTACCCGCTACACCCTACACTCTACACGCTACATGCTACACTCTACACCCTACACAATACACGCTACTTGCTACACCCTACATGCTACACTCTACACGCTACACACTGCACGCTACACCCTACACGGTACACCCTACACCCTACACCCTACATGCTACAATCTACACGCTACACGCTACACACTATACGCTACACGCTAGACGCTACACTCTACACGCTACACGATACACTACGCTACACACGCGCTACTACTTGCTACACCCTACACTCTACACCCTACAACCTACTCGCTACACGCTACACGCTACACGCTACACCCTACACGCTACACCCTACACTCTACACCCTACACCCTACACGCTACACGCTACACGCTACACCCTACACGCTACACCCTACACTCTACACCCTACACGCTACACCCTACACGTTACACTCTACACCCTACACCCTACACTCTACACCCTACACCCTACTCTCTACACTCTACACTCTACACCCTACACGCTACACTCTACACCCTACACCCTACACGCTACACGCTACACTCTACACGCTAAACGCTACAGCTTATACCCTACACTCTACACCGTACACCCTACATGCTACACTCTACACCCTACACGCTACACCCTACACCCTACACCCTACATGCTACACCCTACACTCTACACCCTACACCCTACACGCTACACCCTACGCCCTGCACGCCACACACTACACTCTACACGCTACACCCTACACCCTACACTGTACACCCTACACCCTACACGCTACACGCTACACTCTACACGCTACACCCTACACTCTACACCCTACACCCTACACGCTATACGCTACACTCTACACCTGCACGCTACACGCTACACCCTACACGCTACACTCTACACCCTACACGCTACACCCTACACTCTACACCCTACACCCTACACACTACACGCTACTCGCTACACTCTACACCCTACACGCTACACTCTACACTCTACTCCCTACTCTCTACACGCTACACTCTATACCCTACACTCTACACGCTACGCGCTACACGCTACACACTACACACTACACACTACACTTTACACTCTACACGCTACACACTACACGCTACACGCTACACTCTACACCCTACACCCTACTCTACATGCTACACGCTACACGGTACATGATACACGCTACACCCTACACGCTACACTCTACACCCTACACGCTACACCCTACACCCTACACCCTACATGCTACACCCTACACTCTACACCCTACACCCTACACGCTACACTCTACACCCTACACCCTACTCTACATGCTACACGCTACACGGTACATGATACACGCTACACCCTACACGCTACACCCTACACGCTACACACTACACGCTACACTCTACACCCTACACGCTACACCCTACACCCTACTCCCTACACTCTACACGCTACACGCTACACCCTACACCCTACACTGTACACCCTACACCCTGCACGCTACACTCTACACTCTGCTCCCTACTCTCTACACGCTACACTCTATACCCTACACTCTACACGCTACGCGCTACACGCTACACACTACACGCTACACCCTACACGCTACACTTTACACTCTACACGCTACACTCTACACTCTACACACTACACTCTACACCCTACACCCTACTCTACATGCTACACGCTACACGCTACATGCTACACCCTACACGCTACACCCTACACCCTACACGCTACACGCTACAATCTACACGCTACACGCTACACACTATACGCTACACGCTAGACGCTACACTCTACACGCTACACGATACACGCTACACCCTACACGCTACACCCTACACTCTACACCCTACAACCTACTCGCTACACGCTACACGCTACACGCTACACCCTACACCCTACACGCTACACGCTACACCCTACACGCTACACCCTACACTCTACACCCTACACGCTACACCCTACACGCTACACGTTACACTCTACACCCTACACCCTACACTCTACACCCTACACCCTACTCTCTACACTCTACACTCTACACCCTACACGCTACACTCTACACCCTACACCCTACACGCTACACGCTACACTCTACACGCTAAACGCTACAGCTTATACCCTACACTCTACACCGTACACCCTACATGCTACACTCTACACCCTACACGCTACACCCTACACCCTACACCCTACATGCTACACCCTACACTCTACACCCTACACGCTACACCCTACGCCCTGCACGCCACACACTACACTCTACACGCTACACCCTACACCCTACACTGTACACCCTACACCCTACACGCTACACGCTACACTCTACACGCTACACCCTACACTCTACACCCTACACCCTACACGCTATACGCTACACTCTACACCTGCACGCTACACGCTACACTCTACACGCTACACTCTACACCCTACACGCTACACCCTACACTCTACACCCTACACCCTACACACTACACGCTACTCGCTACACTCTACACCCTACACGCTACACTCTACACTCTACTCCCTACTCTCTACACGCTACACTCTATACCCTACACTCTACACGCTACGCGCTACACGCTACACACTACACACTACACACTACACTTTACACTCTACACGCTACACACTACACGCTACACGCTACACTCTACACCCTACACCCTACTCTACATGCTACACGCTACACGGTACATGATACATGCTACACCCTACACGCTACACGCTACACCCTACACGCTACACGCTACACTCCACACCCTACACGCTACACCCTACACCCTACTCCCTACACTCTACACGCTACACGCTACACCCTACACCCTACACTGTACACCCTACACCCTACACGCTACACTCTACACTCTGTTCCCTACTCTCTACACGCTACACTCTATACCCTACACTCTACACGCTACGCGCTACATGCTACACCCTACACGCTACACCCTACACCCTACACGCTACACGCTACAATCTACACGCTACACGCTACACACTATACGCTACACGCTAGACGCTACACTCTACACGCTAACGATACACGCTACACCCTACACGCTACACCCTACACTCTACACCCTACAACCTACTCGCTACACGCTACACGCTACACGCTACACCCTACACGCTACACCCTATACTCTACAACCTACACCCTACACGCTACACGCTACACCCTACACGCTACACCCTACACTCTACACCCTACACGCTACACCCTACACGCTACACGTTACACTCTACACCCTACACCCTACACTCTACACCCTACACCCTACTCTCTACACTCTACACTCTACACCCTACACGCTACACTCTACACCCTACACCCTACACGCTACACGCTACACTCTACACGCTAAACGCTACAGCTTATACCCTACACTCTACACCGTACACCCTACATGCTACACTCTACACCCTACACGCTACACCCTACACCCTACACCCTACATGCTACACCCTACACTCTACACCCTACACGCTACACCCTACGCCCTGCACGCCACACACTACACTCTACACGCTACACCCTACACCCTACACTGTACACCCTACACCCTACACGCTACACGCTACACTCTACACGCTACACCCTACACTCTACACCCTACACCCTACACGCTATACGCTACACTCTACACCTGCACGCTACACGCTACACTCTACACGCTACACTCTACACCCTACACGCTACACCCTACACTCTACACCCTACACCCTACACACTACACGCTACTCGCTACACTCTACACCCTACACGCTACACTCTACACTCTACTCCCTACTCTCTACACGCTACACTCTATACCCTACACTCTACACGCTACGCGCTACACGCTACACACTACACACTACACACTACACTTCACACTCTACACGCTACACACTACACGCTACACGCTACACTCTACACCCTACACCCTACTCTACATGCTACACGCTACACGGTACATGATACATGCTACACCCTACACGCTACACGCTACACTCTACACCTGCACGCTACACCCTACACTCTACACCCTACACGCTACACGCTACACGCTACACTCTACACGCTAAACGCTACAGCTTATACCCTACACTCTACACCGTACACCCTACACGCTACACTCTACACCCTACACGCTACACCCTACACCCTACACCCTACATGCTACACCCTACACTCTACACCCTACACCCTACACGCTACACCCTACGCCCTGCACGCCACACGCTACACTCTACACGCTACACCCTACACGCTACACTCTACACGCTACACGCTACACGCTACACTCTACACCCTACACGCTACACTCTACACCCTACACACTACACTCTACACCCTACACGCTATACGCTACACTCTACACCCTGCACGCTACACGCTACACCCTACACGCTACACCCTACACGCTACACCCTACACTCTACACCCTACACCCTACACACTACACGCTACTCGCTACACTCTACACCCTACACGCTACACTCTACACTCTACTCCCTACTCTCTACACGCTACACTCTATACCCTACACTCTACACGCTACGCGCTACACGCTACACACTACACACTACACGCTACACTTTACACTCTACACGCTACACACTACACGCTACACGCTACACTCTACACCCTACACCCTACTCTACATGCTACACGCTACACGGTACATGATACACGCTACACCCTACACGCTACACGCTACACCCTACACGCTACACGCTACACTCCACACCCTACACGCTACACCCTACACCCTACTCCCTACACTCTACACGCTACACGCTACACCCTACACCCTACACTGTACACCCTACACCCTACATGCTACACTCTACACTCTGCTCCCTACTCTCTTCACACTACACTCTATACCCTACACTCTACACGCTACGCGCTACACGCTACACACTACACGCTACACGCTACACTCTACACTCTAAACGCTACAGCTTATACCCTACACTCTACACCGTACACCCTACACGCTACACTCTACACCCTGCACGCTACACCCTACACCCTACACCCTACATGCTACACTCTACACTCTGCTCCCTACTCTCTACACACTACACTCTATACCCTACACTCTACACCCTACACTCTACACCCTACACGCTACACGCTACACGCTACACTCTACACTCTAAACGCTACAGCTTATACCCTACACTCTACACCGTACACCCTACACGCTACACTCTACACCCTGCACGCTACACCCTACACCCTACACCCTACATGCTACACCCTACACTCTACTCCCTACACCCTACATGCTACACTCTACACCCTACACCCTACTCTACATGCTACAAGCTACACGGTACATGATACACGCTACACCCTACACGCTACACGCTACACCCTACACGCTACACGCTACACTCTACACCCTACACACTACACCCTACACCCTACTCCCTACACTCTACACGCTACACGCTACACCCTACACCCTACACTGTACACCCTACACCATGCACGCTACACTCTACACTCTGCTCCCTACTCTCTACACGCTACAATCTATACCCTACACTCTACACGCTACGCGCTACACGCTACACACTACACGCTACACCCTACACGCTACACTTTACACTCTACACGCTACACTCTACACTCTACACACTACACTCTACACCCTACACCCTACTCTACATGCTACACGCTACACGCTACACGCTACATGCTACACCCTACACTCTACACCCTACACGCTATACGCTACACTCTACACCCTGCACGCTACACGCTACACGCTACACCCTACACGCTACACTCTACACCCTACACGCTAAACTCTACATGCTACACGCTACACGCTACATGCTACACGCTACACCCTACACGCTACACTCTACACCCTACACCCTACACGCTACACTCTACACCCTACACGCTACACCCTACACTCTACACCCTACACACTACACGCTACTCGCTACACTCTACACCCTAACCGCTACACTCTACACGCTACACGCTAAACTCTACACTCTACACGCTACACTCTACACCCTACACGCAACACGCTACACTCTACACCCTACACGCTACACTCTGCACGCTACACGCTACACCCTACACACTACACTCTACACGCTACACGCTACACTCTACACCATACACGCTACACCCTACGCTCTACACCCTACACCCTACACGCTATACCCGACACCCTACACCCTACATGCTTCACCCTACACGCTACACTCTACACTCTACACCCTACACGCTACATGCTACACTCTACACGCTACACTCTACACCCTACATGCTACACTCTACATCCTACACCCTACACGCTATATGCTACACTCTACACCCTGCACGCTACACGCTACACTCTACACCCTAAACGCTACACTCTACACCCTACACGCTACACCCTACACTCTACACTCTCCACCCTACACGCTACACGCTACACTCTACACGCTACACCCTACACGCTACACTCTAGCGTGTAGGGTGTAGGGTGTAGAGTGTAGGGTGTAGCGTGTAGGGTGTAGCGTGTATCGTGTAGCGTGTAGAGTGTAGCGTCTAGCATATAGGGTGTAGCGTGTAGCGTGTAGATTGTAGCTTGTAGGGTGTAGGGTGTAGGGTGTAGCATGTAGCGTGTAGGGTGTAGAGTGTAGCGTGTAGTGTGTAGGGTGTAGGGTGTAGAGTGCAGAGTGTAGGGTGTAGAGTGTAGCGTGTAGAGTGTAGGGTGTAGAGTGTAGGGTGTAGAGTGTAACGTGTAGTGTGTAGGGTGTAGCGTGTAGCGTGTAGGGTGTAGCGTGTAGCGTGTAGGGTGCAGGGTGAAGAGTGTAACGTGTAGCGTGTAGGGTGTAGCGTGTAGCGTGTAGGGTGTAGCGTGTAGTGTGTAGCGTGTAGGGTGTAGGGTGTAGAGTGTAGCATGTAGCATGTAGGGTGTAGGGTGTAGAGTGCAGAGTGTAGGGTGTAGAGTGTAGCATGTAGAGTGTAGGGTGTAGAGTGTAGGGTGTAGAGTGTAACGTGTAGTGTGTAGGGTGTAGCATGTAGGGTGTAGGGTGTAGAGTGTAACGTGTAGCGTGTAGGGTGTAGCGTGTAGCGTGTAGGGTGTAGCGTGTAGCGTGCAGTGTGTAGCGTGTAGGGTGTAGGGTGTAGAGTGTAGCGTGTAGGGTGTAGAGTGTAACGTGTAGCGTGTAGGGTGTAGTGTGTAGGGTGTAGGGTGTAGAGTGTAACGTGTAGCGTGTAGGGTGTAGCGTGTAGCGTGTAGGGTGTAGCGTGTAGCGTGTAGTGTGTAGCGTGTAGGGTGTAGGGTGTAGAGTGTAGCGTGTAGGGTGTAGCATGTAGCGTGTAGGGTGTAGGGTGTATAGTGTAGCGTGTAGTGTGAAGCATGCAGGGTGTAGGGTATCGGGTATAGCGTGTAGGGTGTAGGGTGTAGAGTGTAGGAAGTAGCGTGTATGGTGTAGAGTTTAGCGTGTAGAGTGTAGCGTGTAGGGTGTAGGGTGTAGCGTGTAGCGTGCAGAGTGTAGCGTGTAGGGTGTAGAGTGTAGCGTGTTGCGTGTAGGGTGTAGAGTGTAGCGTGTAGAGTGTAGAGTGTAGCGTGTAGCGTGTAGCGTGTAGAGTGTAGCGTGTAGGGTGTAGAGTATAGTGTGTAGCGTGTAGGGTGTATGGTGTAGAGTGTAGAGTGTAGCATGTAGCGTGTAGCGTGTAGAGTGTAGCGTGTAGGGTGTAGAGTGTAGGGTGTAGAGTGTAGCGTGTAGCGTGTAGAGTGTAGGGTGTAGAGTGTAGCGTGTAGCGTGTAGAGTGTAGCGTGTAGCGTGTAGGTTGTAGAGTGTAGCGTGTAGCGTGTAGGGTGTAGGGTGTAGCGTGTAGCGTGTAGAGTGTAGGGTGTAGAGTGTAGCGTGTAGCGTGTAGAGTGTAGGGTGTAGAGTGTAGCGTGTAGCGTGTAGAGTGTAGCGTGTAGCGTGTAGGTTGTAGAGTGTAGCGTGTAGCGTGTAGGGTGTAGGGTGTAGCGTGTAGCGTGTAGAGTGTAGAGTGTAGCGTGTAGCATGTAGAGTGTAGAGTGTAGCGTGTAGGGTGTAGAGTGTAGCGCGTAGCGTGTAGGGTGTAGGGTGTAGAGTGTAGCGTGTAGAGTGTACGGTGTAGAGTGTAGGGTGTAGCGTGTAGGGTGTAGCGTGTAGGGTTAAGCTACACGCTACACACTAAACACAAAAAGAAAAGGATATGCAAACCAATGGGATCCACCTTAAATAGTCAATTTTATTGCACAAAAATAGTAATCCACAAACAGAACCAGGCAAAACATACATTTAAAAACATTTAAAACACTAGTATGGCTGAATAGGCCATAAGTAATTTTACCCGAGGGAATGAAGGAAGCTAATACATTACAGCATATGTGAGACAGGAGAAATAACCAGAGAGAAAAAATTGCTAGGTATGCGGGTACACCAATCTTAGTCAAATCTACATATAAGAAGCCTATTGTTTACTGCCAACTGTGACCCCCTGAGTACTATGACAAGAAACATATACTCCAGCCTAGTATCTGGAAGAAATACATCATGGATCCTATTTTGTTCAACACAGCATGCGTGCGCACAGTTGGTAAGCAAATGAAAGCAGACCCCTATAGAAAGGTAATCAGGGAAATAGATATGCTGCAGTACTACAAAATCCTAGTTATTTGGATAAATGTATGCATACAGACGCCTTGTGGAAATACAAAGAATCAGGATCCATTGTCCTAAGGCTTGGAAAAATGCCAGGCCATGCATGAAGTAAATAGGTGTAATTCCATAGCAGTTGTAAAGATAAGTTACCCAAGTCCTGCCCCTCGGGAAAAAAACAAAGGAAGCCCTTTACCCCACGCGTATCGACGCTACTCAAGCGTCTTCATCAGAGGAAAAAGTGACACCCTACACGCTACACGCTACACTCTACACCCTACACGCTACACTCTACACCCTACCCGCTACACCCTACACTCTACACGCTACATGCTACACTCTACACCCTACACAATACACGCTACTTGCTACACCCTACATGCTACACTCTACACGCTACACACTACACGCTACACCCTACACGGTACACCCTACACCCTACACCCTACATGCTACAATCTACACGCTACACGCTACACACTATACGCTACACGCTAGACGCTACACTCTACACGCTACACGATACACTACGCTACACACGCGCTACTACTTGCTACACCCTACACTCTACACCCTACAACCTACTCGCTACACGCTACACGCTACACGCTACACCCTACACGCTACACCCTACACTCTACACCCTACACCCTACACGCTACACGCTACACGCTACACCCTACACGCTACACCCTACACTCTACACCCTACACGCTACACCCTACACGCTACACGTTACACTCTACACCCTACACCCTACACTCTACACCCTACACCCTACTCTCTACACTCTACACTCTACACCCTACACGCTACACTCTACACCCTACACCCTACACGCTACACGCTACACTCTACACGCTAAACGCTACAGCTTATACCCTACACTCTACACCGTACACCCTACATGCTACACTCTACACCCTACACGCTACACCCTACACCCTACACCCTACATGCTACACCCTACACTCTACACCCTACACCCTACACGCTACACCCTACGCCCTGCACGCCACACACTACACTCTACACGCTACACCCTACACCCTACACTGTACACCCTACACCCTACACGCTACACGCTACACTCTACACGCTACACCCTACACTCTACACCCTACACCCTACACGCTATACGCTACACTCTACACCTGCACGCTACACGCTACACTCTACACGCTACACTCTACACTCTACACACTACACTCTACACCCTACACCCTACTCTACATGCTACACGCTACACGCTACATGCTACACCCTACACGCTACACCCTACACCCTACACGCTACACGCTACAATCTACACGCTACACGCTACACACTATACGCTACACGCTAGACGCTACACTCTACACGCCACACGATACACGCTACACCCTACACGCTACACCCTACACTCTACACCCTACAACCTACTCGCTACACGCTACACGCTACACGCTACACCCTACACGCTACACCCTACACTCTACACCCTACACCCTACACGCTACACGCTACACCCTACACGCTACACCCTACACTCTACACCCTACACGCTACACCCTACACGCTACACGTTACACTCTACACCCTACACCCTACACTCTACACCCTACACCCTACTCTCTACACTCTACACTCTACACCCTACACGCTACACTCTACACCCTACACCCTACACGCTACACGCTACACTCTACACGCTAAACGCTACAGCTTATACCCTACACTCTACACCGTACACCCTACATGCTACACTCTACACCCTACACGCTACACCCTACACCCTACACCCTACATGCTACACCCTACACTCTACACCCTACACGCTACACCCTACGCCCTGCACGCCACACACTACACTCTACACGCTACACCCTACACCCTACACTGTACACCCTACACCCTACACGCTACACGCTACACTCTACACGCTACACCCTACACTCTACACCCTACACCCTACAAGCTATACGCTACACTCTACACCTGCACGCTACACGCTACACTCTACACGCTACACTCTACACCCTACACGCTACACCCTACACTCTACACCCTACACCCTACACACTACACGCTACTCGCTACACTCTACACCCTACACGCTACACTCTACACTCTACTCCCTACTCTCTACACGCTACACTCTATACCCTACACTCTACACGCTACGCGCTACACGCTACACACTACACACTACACACTACACTTTACACTCTACACGCTACACACTACACGCTACACGCTACACTCTACACCCTACACCCTACTCTACATGCTACACGCTACACGGTACATGATACATGCTACACCCTACACGCTACATGCTACACCCTACACGCTACACGCTACACTCCACACCCTACACGCTACACCCTACACCCTACTCCCTACACTCTACACGCTACACGCTACACCCTACACCCTACACTGTACACCCTACACCCTACACGCTACACTCTACACTCTGTTCCCTACTCTCTACACGCTACACTCTATACCCTACACTCTACACGCTACGCGCTACACGCTACACACTACACGCTACACCCCACACGCTACACTTTACACTCTACACGCTACACTCCACACTCTACACACTACACTCTACACCCTACACCCTACACCCTACTCTACATGCTACACGCTACACGCTACACCCTACACGCTTCACCCTACACCCTACACGCTACATGCTACACGCTACACTCTACACCCTACACTCTACACCCTACACGCTACACGCTACACGCTACACTCTACACGCTAAACGCTACAGCTTATACCCTACACTCTACACCGTACACCCTACACGCTACACTCTACACCCTACACGCTACACCCTACACCCTACACCCTACATGCTACACCCTACACTCTACACCCTACACCCTACACGCTACACTCTACACCCTACACCCTACTCTACATGCTACACGCTACACGGTACATGATACACGCTACACCCTACACGCTACACCCTACACGCTACACACTACACGCTACACTCTACACCCTACACGCTACACCCTACACCCTACTCCCTACACGCTACACGCTACACCCTACACCCTACACTGTACACCCTACACCCTGCACGCTACACTCTACACTCTGCTCCCTACTCTCTACACGCTACACTCTATACCCTACACTCTACACGCTACGCGCTACACGCTACACCCTACACGCTACACTTTACATTCTACACGCTACACTCTACACTCTACACACTACACTCTACACCCTACACCCTACTCTACATGCTACACGCTACACGCTACATGCTACACCCTACACGCTACACCCTACACCCTACACGCTACACTCCACACCCTACACTCTACACCCTACACGCTACACGCTACACGCTACACGCTACACTCTACACGCTAAACGCTACAGCTTATACCATACTCTCTACACCGTACACCCTACACGCTACACTCTACACGCTACACGCTACACCCTACACCCTACACCCTACATGCTACACCCTACACTCTACACCCTACACCCTACACGCTACACGCTACACCCTATGCCCTGCACGCCACACACTACACTCTACACGCTACACCCTACACGCTACACTCTACACGCTACACGCTACACGCTACACTCTACACCCTACACGCTACACTCTACACCCTACACACTACACTCTACACGCTACACGGTACACGCTACAAGCTACGCCCTACACCCTACACGCTACATGTTACACTCTACACCCTACACGCTACACTCTACACCCTACACGCTACACCCTACACCCTACACGCTACACACTACACGCTACACTCTACACCCTACACGCTGCACTCTATACGCTACACGGTAAACGCTACACGCTACACCCTACACCCTACACGCTACACTCTACACGCTACATGCTACACCCTACACTCTACACCCTACACGCTATACGCTACACTCTACACCCTGCACGCTACACGCTACACGCTACACCCTACACGCTACACTCTACACCCTACACCCTAGCACTCTACATGCTACACGCTACACGCTACACCCTACACGCTACACTCTACACCCTACACGCTACACTCTACACGCTACACGCTACACCCTACACGCTACACTCTACACCCTACACGCTACACCCTACACCCTACACGCTACACTCTACACCCTACACGCTACACCCGACACTCTACACCCTACACCCTACACGCTACTCGCTACACTCTACACCCTACCCGCTACACTCTACACGCTACACGCTACACTCTACACTCTACACGCTACACGCTACACTCTACACCCTACACGCAACACGCTACACTCTACACCCTACACGCTACACTCTGCACGCTACACGCTACACCCTACACACTACACGCTACACTCTACACGCTACACGCTACACTCTACACCATACACGCTACACCCTACACTCTACACCCTACACCCTACACGCTATACCAAACACCCTACACCCTACATGCTTCACCCTACACGCTACACTCTACACTCTACACTCTACACCCTACACGCTACACCCTACACTCTACACCCTCCACCCTACACGCTACACTCTACACGCTACACCCTACACGCTACACGCTACACTCTACACCCTACACCCTAAACCCTACACGCTACACCCTACACGCTACACTCTACACCCTACACCCTACACTCTACACCCTACACGTGTAGCGTGTAGGGTGTAGGGTGTAGAGTGCAGAGTGTAGGGTGTAGAGTGTAACGTGTAGTGTGTAGGTTGTAGCGTGTAGCGTGTAGCGTGTAGTGTCTAGCGTGTAGGGTGTAGGGTGTAGAGTGTAGCATGTAGGGTGTAGCATGTAGCGTGTAGGGTGTAGGGTGTATAGTGTAGAGTGTAGCGTGTAGTGTGAAGCATGCAGGGTGTCGGGTATAGCGTGTAGGGTGTAGGGTGTAGAGTGTAGGGTGTAGCGTGTATGGTGTAGAGTGTAGCGTGTAGAGTGTAGCGTGTAGGGTGTAGGGTGTAGCGTGTAGCGTGCAGAGTGTAGCGTGTAGGGTGTAGAGTGTAGCGTGTTGCGTGTAGGGTGTAGCGTGTAGGGTGTAGAGTATAGTGTGTAGCGTGTAGGGTGTAGGGTGTAGAGTGTAGGGTGTAGCGTGTAGCGTGTAGGGTGTAGGGTGTAGATTGTAGCGTGTAGGGTGTAGGGTGTAGCGTGTAGCGTGTAGGGTGTAGGGTGTAGAGTGTAGAGTGTAGGGTGTAGAGTGTAGCGTGTAGAGTGTAGGGTGTAGAGTGTAGGGTGTAGAGTGTAACGTGTAGCGTGTATTGTGTAGCGTGTAGCATGTAGGGTGTAGCGTGTAGCGTGTAGGGTGCAGGGTGTAGAGTGTAGCGTGTAGGGTGTAGAGTGTAACGTGTAGCGTGTAGGGTGTAGCATGTAGCGTGTAGGGTGTAGGGTGTAGAGTGTAACGTGTAGCGTGTAGGGTGTAGCGTGTAGGGTGTAGCGTGTAGTGTGTAGCGTGTAGAGTGTAGGGTGTAGAGTGTAGCGTGTAGGTTGTAGCATGTAGCGTGTAGGGTGTAGGGTGTAGAGTGTAGAGTGTAGCGTCTAGCGTATAGGGTGTAGCGTGTAGCGTGTAGATTGTAGCGTGTAGGGTGTAGGGTGTAGGGTGTAGCGTGTAGCGTGTAGGGTGTAGATTGTAGCGTGTAGCGTGTAGGGTGTAGGGTGTAGAGTGCAGAGTGTAGGGTGTAGAGTGTAACGTGTAGTGTGTAGGGTGTAGCTTGTAGCGTGTAGTGTGTAGCGTGTAGGGTGTAGGGTGTAGAGTGTAGCATGTAGGGTGTAGCATGTAGCGTGTAGGGTGTAGGGTGTATAGTGTAGAGTGTAGCGTGTAGTGTGAAGCATGCAGGGTGTAGGGTGTCGGGTATAGCGTGTAGGGTGTAGGGTGTAGAGTGTAGGGTGTAGCGTGTATGGTGTAGAGTGTAGCGTGTAGAGTGTAGAGTGTAGGGTGTAGCGTGTAGCGTGCAGAGTGTAGCGTGTAGGGTGTAGAGTGTAGCGTGTTGCGTGTAGGGTGTAGCGTGTAGGGTGTAGAGTATAGTGTGTAGCGTGTAGGGTGTAGGATGTAGAGTGTAGGGTGTAGCGTGTAGCGTGTAGGGTGTAGGGTGTAGATTGTAGCGTGTAGGGTGTAGGGTGTAGCGTGTAGCGTGTAGGGTGTAGGGTGTAGAGTGTAGCGTGTAGCGTGTAGGGTGTAGGGTGTAGAGTGTAGAGTGTAGGGTGTAGAGTGTAGCGTGTAGAGTGTAGGGTGTAGAGTGTAGGGTGTAGAGTGTAACGTGTAGCGTGTATTGTGTAGCGTGTAGCATGTAGGGTGTAGCGTGTAGCGTGTAGGGTGCAGGGTGTAGAGTGTAGCGTGTAGGGTGTAGAGTGTAACGTGTAGCGTGTAGGGTGTAGCGTGTAGCGTGTAGGGTGTAGGGTGTAGAGTGTAACGTGTAGCGTGTAGGGTGTAGCGTGTAGCGTGTAGGGTGTAGCTTGTAGTGTGTAGCGTGTGGAGTGTAGGGTGTTAGAGTGTAGCGTGTAGGTTGTAGCATGTAGCGTGCAGGGTGTAGGGTGTAGAGTGTAGAGTGTAGCATGTAGGGTGAAGCATGTAGGGTGTAGGGTGTCGGGTATAGCGTGTAGGGTGTAGGGTGTAGAGTGTAGGGTGTAGCGTGTATGGTGTAGAGTGTAGCGCGTAGCGTGCAGAGTGTAGCGTGCAGGGTGTAGGGTGTAGTGTGTAGGGTGTAGAGTGTAGCGTGTAGGGTGTAGAGTGTAGCGTGTTGCGTGTTGCGTGTAGGGTGTAGAGTGTAGCGTGTAGCGTGTAGCGTGTAGAGTGTAGCGTGTAGAGTGTAGCGTGTAGCGTGTAGCGTGTAGAGTGTAGGGTGTAGCGTGTAGGGTGTAGAGTGTAGGGTGTAGCGTGTAGGGTGTAGAGTGTAGCGTGTAGCGTGTAGCGTGTAGGGTGTAGGGTGTAGCGTGTAGGGTGTAGAGTGTAGCGTGTAGCGTGTAGGGTGTAGGCTGTAGGGTGTAGCGTGTAGTGTGTAGAGTGTAGCGTGTAGCGTGTAGGGTGTAGCGTGTAGCATGTATCGTGTAGCGTGTAGCATGTAGAGTGTAGGGTGTAGGGTGTAGGGTGTAGCATGTAGAGTGTAGGGTGTAGGGTGTAGCGTGTAGAGTGTAGGGTATAGAGTGTAGCGTGTAGCGTGTAGAGAGTAGGGTGTAGAGTGGAGAGTGTAGCGTGTAGGGTGTAGAGTGTAGCGTGTAGAGTGTATTGTGTAGAATGTAGAGTGTAGCATGTAGCGTGTAGAGTGTAGGGTGTAGAGTGTAGCGTGTAGGGTGTAGAGTGTAGCGTGTAGAGTGTAGCGTGTAGGGTGTAGCGTGTCGGGTGTAGGGTGTAGGGTGTAGCGTGTAGTTTGTAGGGTGTAGGGTGTAGGGTCTTGCGTGTAGGGTGTAGAGTGTAGCGTGTAGCGTGTAGAGTGTAGCGTGTAGGGTGTAGGGTGTAGGGTGTAGCGTGTAGTGTGTAGGGTGTAGGGTGTAGAGTGTAGGGTGTAGCATGTAGGGTGTAGGGTGTAGGGTGTAGCATGTAGGGTGTAGAGTGTAGCGTGTAGGGTGTACGGTGTAGAGTGTAGGGTATAAGCTGTAGCGTTTAGCGTGTAGGGTGTAGCGTGTAGCGTGTAGGGTGTAGAGTGTAGCGTGTAGGGTGTAGAGTATAGCATGTAGAGAGTAGGGTGTAGGGTGTAGGGTGTAGAGTGTACCGTGTAGCATGTAGGGTGTAGCATGTAGCGTGTAGGGTGTAGGGTGTAGAGTGTAGGGTGAAGGGTGTAGCGTGTAGCGTGTAGCGTGTAGGGTGTAGGGTGTAGATTGTACCCTACACGGTACACGCTACACTCCACACCCTACACGCTACACCCTACACCCTACTCCCTACACTCTACACGCTACACGCTACACCCTACACCCTACACTGTACACCCTACACCCTACATGCTACACTCTACACTCTGCTCCCTACTCTCTACACGCTACACACTACACGCTACACCCTACACGCTACACTTTACACTCTACACGCTACACTCCACACTCTACACACTACACTCTACACACTACACCCTACACCCTACTCTACATGCTACACGCTACATGCTACACCCTACACGCTTCACCCTACACCCTACACGCTACACGCTACACGCTACACTCTACACCCTACACTCTACACCCTACACGCTACACGCTACACTCTACACGCTAAACACTACAGCTTATACCCTACACTGTACACCGTACACCCTACACGCTACACTCTACAACCTACACGCTACACCCTACACCCTACACCCTACATGCTACACCCTACACTCTACACCCTACACCCTACATGCTACACTCTACACCCTACACCCTACTCTACATGCTACACGCTACACGGTACATGATACACGCTACACCCTACACGCTACACGCTACACCCTACACGCTACATGCTACACTCCAAACCCTACATGCTACACCCTAGACCCTACTCCCTACACTCTACACGCTACACCCTACACCCTACACTGTACACCCTACACCCTACATGCTACACTCTACACTCTGCTCCCTACTCTCTACACGCTACACTCTATACCCTACACTCTACACGCTACGCGCTACACGCTACACACTACACCCTACACCCTACACCCTACATGCTACACCCTACACTCTACACCCTACACCCTACACTCTACATGCTACACGCTACACGCTACATGCTACACCCTACACGCTACACCCTACACCCTACACGCTACACGCTACACGCTACACTCTACACCCTACACTCTACACCCTACACGCTACACGCTACACGCTACACTCTACACGCTAAACGCTACAGCTTATACCCTACACTCTACACCGTACACCCTACACGCTACACTCTACACCCTACACGCTACACCCTACACCCTACACCCTACATGCTACACCCTACACTCTACACCCTACACCCTACACGCTACACGCTACACCCTACACCCTGCACGCCACACACTACACTCTACACGCTACACCCTACACGCTACACTCTACACGCTACACGCTACACTCTACACCCTACACGCTACACTCTACACCCTACACACTACACTCTACACGCTACACGGTACACGCTACGCCCTACACCCTACACGCTACATGTTACACTCTACACCCTACACGCTACACTCTACACCCTACACGCTGCACCCTACACCCTACACGCTACACACTACACGCTACACTCTACACCCTACACGCTGCACTCTATACGCTACATGGTACACGCTACACGCTACACCCTACACCCTACATGCTACACGCTACACCCTACACTGTACACCCTACACCCTACACGCTACACTCTACACGCTACATGCTACACCCTACACTCTACACCCTACACGCTATACGCTACACTCTACACCCTGCACGCTACACGCTACACGCTACACGCTACACCCTACACGCTACACTCTACACCCTACACGCTACACTCTACATGCTACACGCTACACGCTACATGCTACACGCTACACCCTACACGCTACACTCTACACCCTACACCATGCACCCTACACGCTACACTCTACACCCTACACGCTACACCCTACACTCTACACCCTACACCCTACACCCTACCCGCTACACTCTACACGCTACACGCTACACTCTACACTCTGCACGCTACACGCTACACTCTACACCCTACACGCAACATGCTACACTCTACACCCTACACGCTACACTCTGCACGCTACACGCTACACCCTACACTCTACACGCTACACTCTACACGCTACACGCTACACTCTACACCATACACGCTACACCCTACACTCTACACCCTACACCCTACACGCTACACCCGACACCCTACACCCTACATGCTTCACCCACCCTACACGCTACACTCTACACTCTACACCCTACACCCTACACGCTACATGCTACACTCTAAACGCTACACTCTACACCCTACACGCTACACTCTACATCCTACACCCTACACGCTATACGCTACACTCTACACCCTGCACGCTACACGCTACACTCTACACCCTGCACGCTACACGCTACACGCTACACGCTACACCCTACACGCTACACTCTACACCCTACACGCTACACTCTACATGCTACACGCTACACGCTACATGCTACACGCTACACCCTACACGCTACACTCTACACCCTACACCATGCACCCTACACGCTACACTCTACACCCTACACGCTACACCCTACACTCTACACCCTACACCCTACACCCTACCCGCTACACTCTACACGCTACACGCTACACTCTACACTCTGCACGCTACACGCTACACTCTACACCCTACACGCAACATGCTACACTCTACACCCTACACGCTACACTCTGCACGCTACACGCTACACCCTACACTCTACACGCTACACTCTACACGCTACACGCTACACTCTACACCATACACGCTACACCCTACACTCTACACCCTACACCCTACACGCTACACCCGACACCCTACACCCTACATGCTTCACCCACCCTACACGCTACACTCTACACTCTACACCCTACACCCTACACGCTACATGCTACACTCTAAACGCTACACTCTACACCCTACACGCTACACTCTACATCCTACACCCTACACGCTATACGCTACACTCTACACCCTGCACGCTACACGCTACACTCTACACCCTACACGCTACACTCTACACCCTACACGCTACACCCTACACTCTACACTCTCCACCCTACACGCTACACTCTACACGCTACACCCTACACGCTACACTCCACACCCTACACGCAACACCCTACACTCTACACCCTACACCCTAAACCCTACACGCTACACCCTACACGCTACACTCTACACCCTACACCCTACACTCTACACCCTACACGCTACACGCTACACTCTACACCCTACACCCTACACGCGCTACACGCTACACTTTACACTCTACACCCTACACACTACACTCTACACCCTACACGCTACACCCTACACTCTACACGCAACATGCTACACTCTACACCCTACACCCTACACGATACATGCTACACCCTACACGCTACAGCCTACACGCTACACGCTACACTCTACACACTACAAGCTACACGCTACACGCTACACCCTACACTCTACACCCTACACCCTACATGCTTCACCCTACACGCTACACTCTACACTCTACACCCTACACCCTACACGCTACATGCTACAACCTACACGCTACACTCTACACCCTACACTCTACATGCTACACACTACACGCTACACGCTACACCCTACACGCTACACGTTACACTCTACACCCTACACCCTACACGCTACACGCTACACCCTACACGCTACACGTTACACTCTACACGCTACACTCTACACCCTGCACCCTACACGCTACACGCTACACCCTACATGCTATACGCTACACAATACACGCTACACGTTACACTCTACACCCTACACTCTACACCCTACACTCTACACGCTACACTCTACACCCTACACTCTACACTCTACACCCTACACCATACACGCTACACGCTACACTCTACACCCTGCACCCTACACGCTACACGCTACACCCTACACCCTACACGCTACAATCTACACCCTACACCCTACACGCTACACGCTACACCCTACACTCTACACCCTACACCCTACACGCTACACACTATACTCTACACCCTACACGCTACACCCTACACGCAACACGCTTACACTCTACACCCTACACGTTACACTCTGCACGCTACACGCTACACCCTACACCCTACACGCTACACTCTACACGCTACACTCTACACCATACACGCTACACCCTACACTCTACACCCTACACCCTACACGCTATACCCGACACCCTACACCCTGCATGCTTCACACTACACGCTACACTCTACACTATACACCCTACACCCTACACGCTACATGCTACACCCTACACGCTACACTCTACACCCTACACCCTACACGCTACACACTACACGCTACACGCTACACCCTACACACTACACGCTACACCCTACACGCTACACGTTACACTCTACACCCTGCACCCTACACGCTACACGCTACACCCTACACGCTACACCCTACACACTACACGTTACACTCTACACCCTACACTCTACACCCTACACTCTACACGCTACACTCTACACCCTACACTCTGCACTCTACACCCTACACCCTACACGCTACACGCTACAATCTACACCCTACACGCTACACGCTACACCCTACACCCTACACCCTACACGCTACAATCTACACGCTACACGCTACACCCTATACGCTAGACGCTACACTCTACACGCTACAGGATACATGCTACACCCTACACACTACACCCTACACTCTACACCCTACACCCTACACGCTACACGCTACACCCTACACGCTACACCCTACACTCTACACCCTACACCCTACACGCTACACGCTACACCCTACACGCAACATGCTACACTCTACACCCTACACCCTACACGATACATGCTACACCCTACACGCTACAGCCTACACGCTACACGCTACACTCTACACCCTACAAGCTACACGCTACACGCTACACCCTACACTCTACACCCTACACCCTACATGCTTCACCCTACACGCTACACTCTACACTCTACACCCTACACCCTACACGCTACATGCTACAACCTACACGCTACACTCTACACCCTACACTCTACACGCTACACACTACACGCTACACCCTACACGCTACACGCTACACTCTACACGCTACACGTTACACTCTACACCCTACACCCTACACGCTACACGCTACACCCTACACGCTACACGTTACACTCTACACCCTACACGCTACACTCTACACCCTGCACCCTACACGCTACACGCTACACCCTACATGCTATACGCTACACAATACACGCTACACGTTACACTCTACACCCTACACTCTACACCCTACACTCTACACGCTACACTCTACACCCTACACTCTACACTCTACACCCTACACCATACACGGTACACGCTACACTCTACACCCTGCACCCTACACGCTACACGCTACACCCTACACCCTACACGCTACAATCTACACCCTACACCCTACACGCTACACGCCACACCCTACACGCTACACCCTACACTCTACACCCTACACCCTACACGCTACACGCTACACCCTACACGCTACATGTTACACTCTACACCCTACACCCTACACTCTACACCCTACACCCTACTCTCTACACGCTATATTCTACACCCTACACGCTACACTCTACACCCTACACGCTACACGCTACACTCTACACCCTAGACGCTACACTCTATACCCTACACTCTACACGCTACACCCTACACCCTACACTCTGCATGCTACACCCTACACCCTACACCCTACTCTCTACATGCTACACGCTACACGCTACATGCTACACGCTACATGCTACACGCTACACCCTACACGCTACACGCTACACACTACACGCTACACCCTACACCCTACACCCTACACGCTACACGCTACACTCTACACCCTACACGCTACACCCTACACCCTACACCCTACACGCTACACGCTACATTCTACACCCTACACGCTACACCCTACACTCTACACCCTACACGCTACACCCTACACTCTACACCCTACATGCTATACGCTACACTCTACACCCTGCACGCTACACGCTACACCCTACACGCTACACTCTACACCCTACACGCTACACCCTACACTCTACACCCTACACCCTACACGCTACACGCTACACTCCACACCCTACATGCTACACGCTACACCCTACACGCTACACATTACACTCTAAACCCTACACTCTACATCCTACACCCTACACTCTACACCCTACACGCTACACTCTACACTCTACACCCTACACCCTACATGCTACACGCTACACGCTACACCCTACAAGCTAAACGCTACAAACTACACGCTACATATTACACTCTACACCCTAGCGTGTAGCGTGTAGGGTGTAGAGTGTAGCGTGTAGCATGTAGCGTGTAGGGTGTAGGGTGTAGAGTGTAGCATGTAGCGTGTAGGGTGTAGAGTGTAGCGTGTAGGGTGTAGAGTGTAGCATGTAGCGTGTTGGGTGTAGGGTGTAGAGTGTAGAGTGTAGCATGTAGCGTGTAGATTGTAGGGTGTACCGTGTAGGGTGTAGAGTGTAGCATGTAGGGTGTAGGGTGTAGAGTGAAGGGTGTAGCGTGTAGAGTGTAGCGTGTAGCGTGTACGGTGTAGGGTGTAGAGTGTAGGGTGTAGCGTGTAGCTTGTAGGGTGTAGCGTGTAGCGTGTAGGCTGTAGCGTGTAGGGTATAGCATGTATCGTGTAGGGTGTAGGGTGTAGAGTGTAGCATGTAGCGTGTAGAGTGTAGGGTGTAGCGTGTAGGGTGTAGAGTGTAGCATGTAGGGTGTAGAGTGTAGCGTGTAGCGTGTAGCGTGTAGCGTGTGTAGGGTGTAGGGTGTAGAGTGTAGCGTGTAGCGTGTAGGGTGTAGAGTGTAGGGTGTAGGGTGTAGAGTGTAGCGTGTAGGGTGTAGCGTGTAGGGTTTAGGGTGTAGGGTGTAGAGTGTAGGGTGTTGCGTGTAGGGTGTAGAGTGTAGCGTGTAGCGTGTAGGGTGTAGAGTGTAGGGTGTAGCGTGTAGGGTGTAGAGTGTAGCGTGTAGGGTGTAGAGTGTAGCGTGTAGTGTGCAGGGTGTAGAGTGTAGCGTATAGCGTGTAGGGTGTAGGATGTAGAGTGTAGCGTGTAGGGTGTAGAGTGTAGCGTGTAGGGTGTAGCATGTAGCGTGTAGGGTGTATGGTGTAGAGTGTAGAGTGTAGCGTGTAGGGTGAAGCATGTAGGGTGTCGGGTATAGCGTGTAGGGTGTAGGGTGTAGAGTGTAGGGTGTAGCGTGTATGGTGTAGAGTGTAGCGTGTAGCGTGTAGAGTGTAGCGTGTAGGGTGTAGGGTGTAGCGTGTAGCGTGCAGAGTGTAGCGTGTAGGGTGTAGAGTGTAGCGTGTTGCGTGTAGGGTGTAGAGTGTAGCGTGTAGCGTGTAGAGTGTAGAGTGTAGCGTGTAGCGTGTAGAGTGTAGCGGGTAGGGTGTAGAGTGTAGCGAGTAGCGTGTAGGGTGTAGGGTGTAGAGTGTAGGGTGTAGCGTGTAGGGTGTAGAGTGTAGCGTGTAGGGTGTAGGGTGTAGCGTGTAGGGTGTAGAGTGTAGCGTGTAGGGTGTAGCGTGTAGCGTGTAGCGTGCAGGGTGTAGAGTGTAGCGTATAGCGTGTAGGGTGTAGAGTGTAGGGTGTAGCATGTAGCGTGTAGAGTGTAGCGTGTAGGGTGTAGGGTGCAGCGTGTAGCGTGTACCGTGTAGCGTATAGAGTGCAGCGTGTAGGGTGTAGAGTGTAGCGTGTAGTGTGTAGCGTGTAGGGCGTAGCGTGTAGCGTGTACCGTGTAGCGTGTAGAGTGTAGTGTGTAGGGTGTAGAGTGTAGCGTGTAGGGTGTAGCGTGTAGCGTGTAGCGTGCAGGGTGTAGAGTGTAGCGTATAGCGTGTAGGGTGTAGAGTGTAGGGTGTAGCATGTAGCGTGTAGAGTGTAGCGTGTAGGGTGTAGGGTGCAGCGTGTAGCGTGTACCGTGTAGCGTATAGAGTGCAGCGTGTAGGGTGTAGAGTGTAGCGTGTAGTGTGTAGCGTGTAGGGTGTAGGGTGTAGCGTGTAGGGTGTAGAGTGTAGCGTGTAGGGTGTAGAGTGTAACATGTAGCGTGTAGGGTGTAGGGCGTAGCGTGTACCGTGTACCGTGTAGCGTGTAGAGTGTAGTGTGTAGCGTGTAGCGTGTAGCGTGTAGCGAGTAGCGTGTAGGGTGTAGCGTGTATCATGTACCGTGTAGCGTGTAGCATGTAGAGTATGGTGTAGGGTGTAGAGTGTAGCGTGTAGCGTGTAGTGTGTAGCGTGTAGAGTGTAAAGTGTAGCGTGTAGTGTGTAGTGTGTAGCGTGTAGCGCGTAGCGTGTAGAGTGTAGGGTATAGAGTGTAGCGTGTAGAGAGTAGGGAGTAGAGTGTAGAGTGTAGCGTGTAGGGTGTAGAGTGTAGCGAGTAGCGTGTAGTGTGTAGGGTGTAGGGTGTAGAATGTAGGGTGTAGCGTGTAGGGTGTAGAGTGTAGCGTGTAGGGTGTAGCGTGTAGCGTGCAGGGTGTAGAGTGTAGCGTATAGCGTGTAGGGTGTAGGGTGTAGAGTGTAGGGTGTAGCGTGTAGAGTGTAGCGTGTAGCGTGTAGGGTGTAGGGTGTACAGTGTGGGGTGTAGGGTGTAGCGTGTAGAGTGTAGTGTGTGGCGTGCAGGGCGTAGGGTGTAGCATGTAGGGTGTAGGGTGTAGAGTGTAGGGTGTAGCATGTAGGGTGTAACGTGTAGCGTGTAGGGTGTAGGGTGTAGAGTGTAGGGTGTAGCGTGTAGGGTGTAGCGTGTAGCGTGTAGGGTGTAGGGTGTAGAGTGTAGGGTGTAGCGTGTAGGGTGTAGCGTGTATCGTGTAGCGTGTAGAGTGTAGCGTCTAGCGTGTAGCGTATAGTGTGTAGCTTGTAGCGTGTAGATTGTAGCGTGTAGGGTGTAGGGTGTACCGTGTAGGGTGTAGCGTGTAGCGTGTAGCGTGTAGCGTGTAGAGTGTAGCATGTAGGGTGTAGTAAGTAGCGTGTAGAGTGTAGGGTGTAGAGTGTAGCGTGTAGGGTGTAGAGTGTAGCGTGTAGCGTGTAGGGTGTCACTTTTTCCTCTGATGAAGACGCTTGAGTAGTGTCGATACGCGTGGGGTAAAGGGCTTCCTTTGTTTTTTTCCCGAGGGACAGGACTTGGGTAACTTATCTTTACAACTGCTATGGAATTACACCTATTTACTTCATGCATGGCCTGGCATTTTTCCAAGCCTTAGGACAATGGATCCTGATTCTTTGTATTTCCACAAGGCGTCTGTATGCATACATTTATCCAAATAACTAGGATTTTGTAGTACTGCAGCATATCTATTTCCCTGATTACCTTTCTATAGGGGTCTGCTTTCATTTGCTTACCAACTGTGCGCACGCATGCTGTGTTGAACAAAATAGGATCCATGATGTATTTCTTCCAGATACTAGGCTGGAGTATATGTTTCCTGTCATAGTACTCAGGGGGTCACAGTTGGCAGTAAACAATAGGCTTCTTATATGTAGATTTGACTAAGATTAGTGTACCCGCATACCTAGCAATTTTTTCTCTCTGGTTATTTCTCCTGTCTCACATATGCTGTAAAGTATTAGCTTCCTTCATTCCCTCGGGTAAAATTACTTATGGCCTATTCAGCCATACTAGTGTTTTAAATGTTTTTAAATGCATGTTTTGCCTGGTTCTGTTTGTGGATTACTGTTTTTGTACAATAACATTGACTATTTAACGTGGATCCCATTGGTTTGCATATCCTTTTCTTTTTGTGTTTAGTGTGTAGTGTGTAGCTTAACCCTACACGCTACACGCTACACGCTACACTCTACACCCTACACGCTACACCCTACACTCTACACCGTACACTCTACACGCTACACGCTACACCCTACACCTTACACGCTACACGCTACACTCTACACCCTACACGCTACACTCTACACTCTACACGCTACACGCTACACTCTACACCCTACACTCTACACGCTACACGCTACACCCTACACTCTACACGCTACACGCTACACTCTACACGCTACACGCTACATGCTACACTCTACACTCTACACCCTACACCCTACACGCTATACTCTACACCCTACACGCTACACTCTACACGCTACACGCTACACTCTACACTCTACACGCTACACGCTACACTCTACACCCTACACGCAACACGCTACACTCTATACCCTACACGCTACACTCTGCACGCTACACGCTACACCCTACACGCTATACTCTGCACGCTACACGCTACACTCTACACCATACACGCTACACCCTACACTCTACACCCTACACCCTACACGCTATACCCGACACCCTACACCCTACATGCTTCATCCTACACGCTACACTCTACACTCTACACCCTACACCCTACACGCTACATGCTACACCCTACACGCTACACTCTACACCCTACACTCTACACGCTACACACTACACGCTACACGCTACACCCTACACGCTACACGCTACACCCTACACGCTACACGTTACACTCTACACCCTACACCCTACACGCTACACGCTACACCCTACACGCTACACGTTACACTCTACACCCTACACGCTACACTCTACACCCTGCACCCTACACGCTACAATCTACACCCTACACCCTACACGCTACACGCTACACTCTACACCCTACACGTTACACCCTACACTCTACACCGTACACTCTACACGCTACACGCTACACTCTACACCCTACACCCTACACGCTACGCTCTACACTCTACACCCTACACGCTACACTCTACACTCTACATGCTACACGCTACACTCTACACGCTACACGCTACACCCTACACCCTACACGCTACACGCTACACTCTACAACCTACACCCTACACGCGCTACACGCTACACGCTACACTCTACACCCTACACGCTACACTCTACACCCTACACGCTACACCCTACACTCTACACGCAACATGCTACACTCTACACCCTACACCCTACACGATACATGCTACACCCTACACGCTACAGCCTACACGCTACACGCTACACTCTACACCCTACAAGCTACACGCTACACGCTACACCCTACACTCTACACCCTACACCCTACATGCTTCATCCTACACGCTACACTCTACACTCTACACCCTACACCCTACACCCTACACGCTACATGCTACAACCTACACGCTACACTCTACACCCTACACTCTACACGCTACACACTACACGCTACACCCTACACGCTACACGCTACACCCTACACGCTACACGTTACACTCTACACCCTACACCCTACACGCTACACGCTACACCCTACACGCTACACGTTACACTCTACACCCTACACGCTACACTCTACACCCTGCACCCTACACGCTACACGCTACACCCTACATGCTATACGCTACACAATACACGCTACACGTTACACTCTACACCCTACACTCTACACCCTACACTCTACACGCTACACTCTACACCCTACACTCTACACTCTACACCCTACACCATACACGCTACACGCTACACTCTATACCCTGCACCCTACACGCTACACGCTACACCCTACACGCTACAATCTACACCCTACACCCTACACGCTACACGCTACACCCTACACTCTACACCCTACACCCTACACGCTACACACTATACTCTACACCCTACACGCTACACCCTACACGCAACACGCTTACACTCTACACCCTACACGTTACACTGCACGCTACACGCTACACCCTACACCCTACACGCTACACTCTACACGCTACACTCTACACCATACACGCTACACCCTACACTCTACACCCTACACCCTACACGCTATACCCGACACCCTACACCCTGCATGCTTCACACTACACGCTACACTCTACACTATACACCCTACACCCTACACGCTACATGCTACACCCTACACGCTACACTCTACACCCTACACCCTACACGCTACACACTACACGCTACACGCTACACCCTACACACTACACGCTACACCCTACACGCTACACGTTACACTCTACACCCTGCACCCTACACGCTACACGCTACACCCTACACGCTACACGCTACACCCTACACACTACACGTTACACTCTACACCCTACACTCTACACCCTACACTCTACACGCTACACTCTACACCCTACACTCTGCACTCTACACCCTACACCCTACACGCTACACGCTACAATCTACACCCTACACGCTACACGCTACACCCTACACCCTACACCCTACACGCTACAATCTACACGCTACACGCTACACCCTATACGCTAGACGCTACACTCTACACGCTACAGGATACATGCTACACCCTACACACTACACCCTACACTCTACACCCTACACCCTACACGCTACACGCTACACCCTACACGCTACACCCTACACTCTACACCCTACACCCTACACGCTACACGCTACACCCTACACGCAACATGCTACACTCTACACCCTACACCCTACACGATACATGCTACACCCTACACGCTACAGCCTACACGCTACACGCTACACTCTACACCCTACAAGCTACACGCTACACGCTACACCCTACACTCTACACCCTACACCCTACATGCTTCACCCTACACGCTACACTCTACACTCTACACCCTACACCCTACACGCTACATGCTACAACCTACACGCTACACTCTACACCCTACAAGCTACACGCTACACGCTACACCCTACACTCTACACCCTACACCCTACATGCTTCACCCTACACGCTACACTCTACACTCTACACCCTACACCCTACACGCTACACGCTACACCCTACACGCAACATGCTACACTCTACACCCTACACCCTACACGATACATGCTACACCCTACACGCTACAGCCTACACGCTACACGCTACACTCTACACCCTACAAGCTACACGCTACACGCTACACCCTACACTCTACACCCTACACCCTACATGCTTCACCCTACACGCTACACTCTACACCCTACACCCTACACGCTACACGCTACACTCTACAACCTACACCCTACACGCGCTACACGCTACACGCTACACTCTACACCCTACACGCTACACTCTACACCCTACACGCTACACCCTACACTCTACACGCAACATGCTACACTCTACACCCTACACCCTACACGATACATGCTACACCCTACACGCTACAGCCTACACGCTACACGCTACACTCTACACCCTACAAGCTACACGCTACACGCTACACCCTACACTCTACACCCTACACCCTACATGCTTCATCCTACACGCTACACTCTACACTCTACACCCTACACCCTACACGCTACATGCTACAACCTACACGCTACACTCTACACCCTACACTCTACACGCTACACACTACACGCTACACCCTACACGCTACACGCTACACCCTACACGCTACACGTTACACTCTACACCCTACACCCTACACGCTACACGCTACACCCTACACGCTACACGTTACACTCTACACCCTACACGCTACACTCTACACCCTGCACCCTACACGCTACACGCTACACCCTACATGCTATACGCTACACAATACACGCTACACGTTACACTCTACACCCTACACTCTACACCCTACACTCTACACGCTACACTCTACACCCTACACTCTACACTCTACACCCTACACCATACACGCTACACGCTACACTCTACACCCTGCACCCTACACGCTACACGCTACACCCTACACCCTACACGCTACAATCTACACCCTACACCCTACACGCTACACGCTACACCCTACACTCTACACCCTACACCCTACACGCTACACACTATACTCTACACCCTACACGCTACACCCTACACGCAACACGCTTACACTCTACACCCTACACGTTACACTGCACGCTACACGCTACACCCTACACCCTACACGCTACACTCTACACGCTACACTCTACACCATACACGCTACACCCTACACTCTACACCCTACACCCTACACGCTATACCCGACACCCTACACCCTGCATGCTTCACACTACACGCTACACTCTACACTATACACCCTACACCCTACACGCTACATGCTACACCCTACACGCTACACTCTACACCCTACACCCTACACGCTACACACTACACGCTACACGCTACACCCTACACACTACACGCTACACCCTACACGCTACACGTTACACTCTACACCCTGCACCCTACACGCTACACGCTACACCCTACACGCTACACGCTACACCCTACACACTACACGTTACACTCTACACCCTACACTCTACACCCTACACTCTACACGCTACACTCTACACCCTACACTCTGCACTCTACACCCTACACCCTACACGCTACACGCTACAATCTACACCCTACACGCTACACGCTACACCCTACACCCTACACCCTACACGCTACAATCTACACGCTACACGCTACACCCTATACGCTAGACGCTACACTCTACACGCTACAGGATACATGCTACACCCTACACACTACACCCTACACTCTACACCCTACACCCTACACGCTACACGCTACACCCTACACGCTACACCCTACACTCTACACCCTACACCCTACACGCTACACGCTACACCCTACACGCAACATGCTACACTCTACACCCTACACCCTACACGATACATGCTACACCCTACACGCTACAGCCTACACGCTACACGCTACACTCTACACCCTACAAGCTACACGCTACACGCTACACCCTACACTCTACACCCTACACCCTACATGCTTCACCCTACACGCTACACTCTACACTCTACACCCTACACCCTACACGCTACATGCTACAACCTACACGCTACACTCTACACCCTACACTCTACACGCTACACACAACACGCTACACCCTACACGCTACACGCTACACTCTACACGCTACACGTTACACTCTACACCCTACACCCTACACGCTACACGCTACACCCTACACGCTACACGTTACACTCTACACCCTACACGCTACACTCTACACCCTGCACCCTACACGCTACACGCTACACCCTACACGCTACAATCTACACCCTACACCCTACACGCTACACGCTACACCCTACACTCTACACCCTACACCCTACACGCTACACACTATACTCTACACCCTACACGCTACACCCTACACGCAACACGCTTACACTCTACACCCTACACGTTACACTGCACGCTACACGCTACACCCTACACCCTACACGCTACACTCTACACGCTACACTCTACACCATACACGCTACACCCTACACTCTACACCCTACACCCTACACGCTATACCCGACACCCTACACCCTGCATGCTTCACACTACACGCTACACTCTACACTATACACCCTACACCCTACACGCTACATGCTACACCCTACACGCTACACTCTACACCCTACACCCTACACGCTACACACTACACGCTACACGCTACACCCTACACACTACACGCTACACCCTACACGCTACACGTTACACTCTACACCCTGCACCCTACACGCTACACGCTACACCCTACACGCTACACGCTACACCCTACACACTACACGTTACACTCTACACCCTACACTCTACACCCTACACTCTACACGCTACACTCTACACCCTACACTCTGCACTCTACACCCTACACCCTACACGCTACACGCTACAATCTACACCCTACACGCTACACGCTACACCCTACACCCTACACCCTACACGCTACAATCTACACGCTACACGCTACACCCTATACGCTAGACGCTACACTCTACACGCTACAGGATACATGCTACACCCTACACACTACACCCTACACTCTACACCCTACACCCTACACGCTACACGCTACACCCTACACGCTACACCCTACACTCTACACCCTACACCCTACACGCTACACGCTACACCCTACACGCAACATGCTACACTCTACACCCTACACCCTACACGATACATGCTACACCCTACACGCTACAGCCTACACGCTACACGCTACACTCTACACCCTACAAGCTACACGCTACACGCTACACCCTACACTCTACACCCTACACCCTACATGCTTCACCCTACACGCTACACTCTACACTCTACACCCTACACCCTACACGCTACATGCTACAACCTACACGCTACACTCTACACCCTACAAGCTACACGCTACACGCTACACCCTACACTCTACACCCTACACCCTACATGCTTCACCCTACACGCTACACTCTACACTCTACACCCTACACCCTACACGCTACACGCTACACCCTACACGCAACATGCTACACTCTACACCCTACACCCTACACGATACATGCTACACCCTACACGCTACAGCCTACACGCTACACGCTACACTCTACACCCTACAAGCTACACGCTACACGCTACACCCTACACTCTACACCCTACACCCTACATGCTTCACCCTACACGCTACACTCTACACCCTACACCCTACACGCTACACGCTACACTCTACAACCTACACCCTACACGCGCTACACGCTACACGCTACACTCTACACCCTACACGCTACACTCTACACCCTACACGCTACACCCTACACTCTACACGCAACATGCTACACTCTACACCCTACACCCTACACGATACATGCTACACCCTACACGCTACAGCCTACACGCTACACGCTACACTCTACACCCTACAAGCTACACGCTACACGCTACACCCTACACTCTACACCCTACACCCTACATGCTTCATCCTACACGCTACACTCTACACTCTACACCCTACACCCTACACGCTACATGCTACAACCTACACGCTACACTCTACACCCTACACTCTACACGCTACACACTACACGCTACACCTTACACGCTACACGCTACACCCTACACGCTACACGTTACACTCTACACCCTACACCCTACACGCTACACGCTACACCCTACACGCTACACGTTACACTCTACACCCTACACGCTACACTCTACACCCTGCACCCTACACGCTACACGCTACACCCTACATGCTATACGCTACACAATACACGCTACACGTTACACTCTACACCCTACACTCTACACCCTACACTCTACACGCTACACTCTACACCCTACACTCTACACTCTACACCCTACACCATACACGCTACACGCTACACTCTACACCCTGCACCCTACACGCTACACGCTACACCCTACACCCTACACGCTACAATCTACACCCTACACCCTACACGCTACACGCTACACCCTACACTCTACACCCTACACCCTACACGCTACACACTATACTCTACACCCTACACGCTACACCCTACACGCAACACGCTTACACTCTACACCCTACACGTTACACTGCACGCTACACGCTACACCCTACACCCTACACGCTACACTCTACACGCTACACTCTACACCATACACGCTACACCCTACACTCTACACCCTACACCCTACACGCTATACCCGACACCCTACACCCTGCATGCTTCACACTACACGCTACACTCTACACTATACACCCTACACCCTACACGCTACATGCTACACCCTACACGCTACACTCTACACCCTACACCCTACACGCTACACACTACACGCTACACGCTACACCCTACACACTACACGCTACACCCTACACGCTACACGTTACACTCTACACCCTGCACCCTACACGCTACACGCTACACCCTACACGCTACACGCTACACCCTACACACTACACGTTACACTCTACACCCTACACTCTACACCCTACACTCTACACGCTACACTCTACACCCTACACTCTGCACTCTACACCCTACACCCTACACGCTACACGCTACAATCTACACCCTACACGCTACACGCTACACCCTACACCCTACACCCTACACGCTACAATCTACACGCTACACGCTACACCCTATACGCTAGACGCTACACTCTACACGCTACAGGATACATGCTACACCCTACACACTACACCCTACACTCTACACCCTACACCCTACACGCTACACGCTACACCCTACACGCTACACCCTACACTCTACACCCTACACCCTACACGCTACACGCTACACCCTACACGCAACATGCTACACTCTACACCCTACACCCTACACGATACATGCTACACCCTACACGCTACAGCCTACACGCTACACGCTACACTCTACACCCTACAAGCTACACGCTACACGCTACACCCTACACTCTACACCCTACACCCTACATGCTTCACCCTACACGCTACACTCTACACTCTACACCCTACACCCTACACGCTACATGCTACAACCTACACGCTACACTCTACACCCTACACTCTACACGCTACACACTACACGCTACACCCTACACGCTACACGCTACACTCTACACGCTACACGTTACACTCTACACCCTACACCCTACACGCTACACGCTACACCCTACACGCTACACGTTACACTCTACACCCTACACGCTACACTCTACACCCTGCACCCTACACGCTACACGCTACACCCTACATGCTATACGCTACACAATACACGCTACACGTTACACTCTACACCCTACACTCTACACCCTACACTCTACACGCTACACTCTACACCCTACACTCTACACTCTACACCCTACACCATACACGCTACACGCTACACTCTACACCCTGCACCCTACACGCTACACGCTACACCCTACACCCTACACGCTACAATCTACACCCTACACCCTACACGCTACACGCTACACCCTACACTCTACACCCTACACGCTACACGCTACACCCTACACCCTACACCCTACACGCTACAATCTACACGCTACACGCTACACCCTATACGCTAGACGCCACACTCTACACGCTACAGGATACACGCTACACCCTACACACTACACCCTACACTCTACACCCTACACCCTACACGCTACACGCTACACCCTACACGCTACACCCTACACTCTACACCCTACACCCTACACGCTACACGCTACACCCTACACGCTACACGTTACACTCTACACCCTACACCCTACACTCTACACCCTACACCCTACTCTCTACACGCTATATTCTACACCCTACACGCTACACTCTACACCCTACACGCTACACGCTACACTCTACACCCTAGACGCTACACTCTATACCCTACACTCTACACGCTACACCCTACACCCTACACTCTGCATGCTACACCCTACACCCTACTCTCTACATGCTACACGCTACACGCTACATGCTACACGCTACATGCTACACCCTACACCCTACACCCTACACGCTACACGCTACACTCTACACCCTACACGCTACACCCTACACCCTACACCCTACACGCTACACGCTACATTCTACACCCTACACGCTACACCCTACACTCTACACCCTACACGCTACACCCTACACTCTACACCCTACATGCTATACGCTACACTCTACACCCTGCACGCTACACCCTACACACTACACGCTACACCCTACACGCTACACGTTACACTCTACACCCTGCACCCTACACGCTACACGCTACACCCTACACGCTACACGCTACACCCTACACACTACACGTTACACTCTACACCCTACACTCTACACCCTACACTCTACACGCTACACTCTACACCCTACACTCTGCACTCTACACCCTACACCCTACACGCTACACGCTACAATCTACACCCTACACGCTACACGCTACACCCTACACCCTACACCCTACACGCTACAATCTACACGCTACACGCTACACCCTATACGCTAGACGCCACACTCTACACGCTACAGGATACACGCTACACCCTACACACTACACCCTACACTCTACACCCTACACCCTACACGCTACACGCTACACCCTACACGCTACACCCTACACTCTACACCCTACACCCTACACGCTACACGCTACACCCTACACGCTACACGTTACACTCTACACCCTACACCCTACACTCTACACCCTACACCCTACTCTCTACACGCTATATTCTACACCCTACACGCTACACTCTACACCCTACACGCTACACGCTACACTCTACACCCTAGACGCTACACTCTATACCCTACACTCTACACGCTACACCCTACACCCTACACTCTGCATGCTACACCCTACACCCTACTCTCTACATGCTACACGCTACACGCTACATGCTACACGCTACATGCTACACCCTACACCCTACACCCTACACGCTACACGCTACACTCTACACCCTACACGCTACACCCTACACCCTACACCCTACACGCTACACGCTACATTCTACACCCTACACGCTACACCCTACACTCTACACCCTACACGCTACACCCTACACTCTACACCCTACATGCTATACGCTACACTCTACACCCTGCACGCTACACGCTACACCCTACACGCTACACCCTACACTCTACACCCTACACCCTACACGCTACACGCTACACTCCACACCCTACATGCTACACGCTACACCCTACACGCTACACATTACACTCTAAACCCTACACTCTACATCCTACACCCTACACTCTACACCCTACACGCTACACTCTACCCTCTACACCCTACACCCTACATGCTACACGCTACACGCTACACCCTACAAGCTAAACGCTACAAACTACACTCTACATATTACACTCTACACCCTAGCGTGTAGCGTGTAGGGTGTAGAGTGTAGCGTGTAGCATGTAGCGTGTAGGGTGTAGGGTGTAGAGTGTAGCATGTAGCGTGTAGGGTGTAGAGTGTAGCGTGTAGGGTGTAGAGTGTAGCATGTAGCATGTAGGGTGTAGGGTGTAGAGTGTAGAGTGTAGCATGTAGCGTGTAGATTGTAGGGTGTACCGTGTAGGGTGTAGAGTGTAGCATGTAGGGTGTAGGGTGTAGAGTGAAGGGTGTAGGGTGTAGAGTGTAGCATGTAGCGTGTAGAGTGTAGGGTGTAGCGTGTAGGGTGTAGAGTGTAGCATGTAGGGTGTAGAGTGTAGCGTGTAGCGTGTAGCGTGTGTAGGGTGTAGGGTGTAGAGTGTAGCGTGTAGCGTGTAGGGTGTAGAGTGTAGGGTGTAGGGTGTAGAGTGTAGCGTGTAGGGTGTAGCGTGTAGGGTTTAGGGTGTAGGGTGTAGAGTGTAGGGTGTTGCGTGTAGGGTGTAGAGTGTAGCGTGTAGCGTGTAGGGTGTAGTGTGTAGAGTGTAGGGTGTAGCGTGTAGGGTGTAGAGTGTAGCGTGTAGGGTGTAGAGTGTAGCGTGTAGTGTGCAGGGTGTAGAGTGTAGCGTATAGCGTGTAGGGTGTAGGATGTAGAGTGTAGCGTGTAGGGTGTAGAGTGTAGCGTGTAGGGTGTAGCATGTAGCGTGTAGGGTGTATGGTGTAGAGTGTAGAGTGTAGCGTGTAGGGTGAAGCGTGTAGGGTGTAGGGTGTCGGGTATAGCGTGTAGGGTGTAGGGTGTAGAGTGTAGGGTGTAGCGTGTATGGTGTAGAGTGTAGCGTGTAGCGTGTAGAGTGTAGCGTGTAGGGTGTAGGGTGTAGCGTGTAGCGTGCAGAGTGTAGCGTGTAGGGTGTAGAGTGTAGCGTGTTGCGTGTAGGGTGTAGAGTGTAGCGTGTAGCGTGTAGAGTGTAGAGTGTAGTGTGTAGCGTGTAGAGTGTAGCGGGTAGGGTGTAGAGTGTAGCGAGTAGCGTGTAGGGTGTAGGGTGCAGAGTGTAGGGTGTAGCGTGTAGGGTGTAGAGTGTAGCGTGTAGGGTGTAGCGTGTAGGGTGTAGAGTGTAGCGTGTAGGGTGTAGCGTGTAGCGTGTAGTGTGCAGGGTGTAGAGTGTAGCGTATAGCGTGTAGGGTGTAGAGTGTAGGGTGTAGCATGTAGCGTGTAGAGTGTAGCGTGTAGGGTGTAGGGTGCAGCGTGTAGCGTATACCGTGTAGCGTATAGAGTGCAGCGTGTAGGGTGTAGAGTGTAGCGTGTAGTGTGTAGCGTGTAGGGCGTAGCGTGTAGCGTGTACCGTGTAGCGTGTAGAGTGTAGTGTGTAGGGTGTAGAGTGTAGCGTGTAGGGTGTAGCGTGTAGCGTGTAGCGTGCAGGGTGTAGAGTGTAGCGTATAGCGTGTAGGGTGTAGAGTGTAGGGTGTAGCATGTAGCGTGTAGAGTGTAGCGTGTAGGGTGTAGGGTGCAGCGTGTAGCGTGTACCGTGTAGCGTATAGAGTGCAGCGTGTAGGGTGTAGAGTAGCGTGTAGTGTGTAGCGTGTAGGGTGTAGGGTGTAGCGTGTAGGGTGTAGAGTGTAGCGTGTAGGGTGTAGAGTGTAACATGTAGCGTGTAGGGTGTAGGGCGTAGCGTGTAGCGTGTACCGTGTAGCGTGTAGAGTGTAGTGTGTAGCGTGTAGCGTGTAGCGTGTAGCGTGTATCATGTACCGTGTAGCGTGTAGCATGTAGAGTAGGGTGTAGGGTGTAGAGTGTAGCGTGTAGCGTGTAGTGTGTAGCGTGTAGAGTGTAAAGTGTAGCGTGTAGTGTGTAGTGTGTAGCGTGTAGCGCGTAGCGTGTAGAGTGTAGGGTATAGAGTGTAGCGTGTAGAGAGTAGGGAGTAGAGTGTAGAGTGTAGCGTGTAGGGTGTAGAGTGTAGCGAGTAGCGTGTAGTGTGTAGGGTGTAGGGTGTAGAATGTAGGGTGTAGCGTGTAGGGTGTAGAGTGTAGCGTGTAGGGTGTAGCGTGTAGCGTGCAGGGTGTAGAGTGTAGCGTATAGAGTGTAGGGTGTAGGGTGTAGAGTGTAGGGTGTAGCGTGTAGAGTGTAGCGTGTAGCGTGTAGGGTGTAGGGTGTACAGTGTGGGGTGTAGGGTGTAGCGTGTAGAGTGTAGTGTGTGGCGTGCAGGGCGTAGGGTGTAGCATGTAGGGTGTAGGGTGTAGAGTGTAGGGTGTAGCATGTAGGGTGTAACGTGTAGCGTGTAGGGTGTAGGGTGTAGAGTGTAGGGTGTAGCGTGTAGGGTGTAGCGTGTAGCGTGTAGCGTGTAGGGTGTAGGGTGTAGAGTGTAGGGTGTAGCGTGTAGGGTGTAGCATGTAGCGTGTAGCGTGTAGGTTGTAGGGTGTAGAGTGTAGGGTGTAGCGTGTAGGGTGTAGCGTGTATCGTGTAGCGTGTAGAGTGTAGCGTCTAGCGTGTAGCGTATAGTGTGTAGCTTGTAGCGTGTAGATTGTAGCGTGTAGGGTGTAGGGTGTACCATGTAGGGTGTAGCGTGTAGCGTGTAGAGTGTAGCATGTAGGGTGTAGCAAGTAGCGTGTATTGTGTAGGGTGTAGAGTGTAGCATGTAGCGTGTAGAGTGTAGGGTGTAGAGTGTAGCGTGTAGGGTGTAGAGTGTAGCGTGTAGCGTGTAGGGTGTCACTTTTTCCTCTGATGAAGACGCTTGAGTAGTGTCGATACGCGTGGGGTAAAGGGCTTCCTTTGTTTTTTTCCCGAGGGACAGGACTTGGGTAACTTATCTTTACAACTGCTATGGAATTACACCTATTTACTTCATGCATGGCCTGGCATTTTTCCAAGCCTTAGGACAATGGATCCTGATTCTTTGTATTTCCACAAGGCGTCTGTATGCATACATTTATCCAAATAACTAGGATTTTGTAGTACTGCAGCATATCTATTTCCCTGATTACCTTTCTATAGGGGTCTGCTTTCATTTGCTTACCAACTGTGCGCACGCATGCTGTGTTGAACAAAATAGGATCCATGATGTATTTCTTCCAGATACTAGGCTGGAGTATATGTTTCCTGTCATAGTACTCAGGGGGTCACAGTTGGCAGTAAACAATAGGCTTCTTATATGTAGATTTGACTAAGATTGGTGTACCCGCATACCTAGCAATTTTTTCTCTCTGGTTATTTCTCCTGTCTCACATATGCTGTAAAGTATTAGCTTCCTTCATTCCCTCGGGTAAAATTACTTATGGCCTATTCAGCCATACTAGTGTTTTAAATGTTTTTAAATGCATGTTTTGCCTGGTTCTGTTTGTGGATTACTGTTTTTGTACAATAACATTGACTATTTAACGTGGATCCCATTGGTTTGCATATCCTTTTCTTTTTGTGTTTAGTGTGTAGTGTGTAGCTTAACCCTACACGCTACACGCTACACGCTACACTCTACACCCTACACGCTACACCCTACACTCTACACCGTACACTCTACACGCTACACGCTACACCCTACACCTTACACGCTACACGCTACACTCTACACCCTACACGCTACACTCTACACTCTACACGCTACACGCTACACTCTACACCCTACACTCTACACGCTACACGCTACACCCTACACTCTACACGCTACACGCTACACTCTACACGCTACACGCTACATGCTACACTCTACACTCTACACCCTACACCCTACACGCTATACTCTACACCCTACACGCTACACTCTACACGCTACACGCTACACTCTACACTCTACACGCTACACGCTACACTCTACACCCTACACGCAACACGCTACACTCTATACCCTACACGCTACACTCTGCACGCTACACGCTACACCCTACACGCTATACTCTGCACGCTACACGCTACACTCTACACCATACACGCTACACCCTACACTCTACACCCTACACCCTACACGCTATACCCGACACCCTACACCCTACATGCTTCACCCTACACGCTACACTCTACACTCTACACCCTACACCCTACACGCTACATGCTACACCCTACACGCTACACTCTACACCCTACACTCTACACGCTACACACTACACGCTACACGCTACACCCTACACGCTACACGCTACACCCTACACGCTACACGTTACACTCTACACCCTACACCCTACACGCTACACGCTACACCCTACACGCTACACGTTACACTCTACACCCTACACGCTACACTCTACACCCTGCACCCTACACGCTACAATCTACACCCTACACCCTACACGCTACACGCTACACTCTACACCCTACACGTTACACCCTACACTCTACACCGTACACTCTACACGCTACACGCTACACTCTACACCCTACACCCTACACGCTACGCGCTACACTCTACACCCTACACGCTACACTCTACACTCTACATGCTACACGCTACACTCTACACGCTACACGCTACACCCTACACCCTACACGCTACACGCTACACTCTACAACCTACACCCTACACGCGCTACACGCTACACGCTACACTCTACACCCTACACGCTACACTCTACACCCTACACGCTACACCCTACACTCTACACGCAACATGCTACACTCTACACCCTACACCCTACACGATACATGCTACACCCTACACGCTACAGCCTACACGCTACACGCTACACTCTACACCCTACAAGCTACACGCTACACGCTACACCCTACACTCTACACCCTACACCCTACATGCTTCATCCTACATGCTACACTCTACACTCTACACCCTACACCCTACACGCTACATGCTACAACCTACACGCTACACTCTACACCCTACACTCTACACGCTACACACTACACGCTACACCCTACACGCTACACGCTACACCCTACACGCTACACGTTACACTCTACACCCTACACCCTACACGCTACACGCTACACCCTACACGCTACACGTTACACTCTACACCCTACACGCTACACTCTACACCCTGCACCCTACACGCTACACGCTACACCCTACATGCTATACGCTACACAATACACGCTACACGTTACACTCTACACCCTACACTCTACACCCTACACTCTACACGCTACACTCTACACCCTACACCATACACGCTACACGCTACACTCTACACCCTGCACCCTACACGCTACACGCTACACCCTACACCCTACACGCTACAATCTACACCCTACACCCTACACGCTACACGCTACACCCTACACACTATACTCTACACCCTACACGCTACACCCTACACGCAACACGCTTACACTCTACACCCTACACGTTACACTGCACGCTACACGCTACACCCTACACCCTACACGCTACACTCTACACGCTACACTCTACACCATACACGCTACACCCTACACTCTACACCCTACACCCTACACGCTATACCCGACACCCTACACCCTGCATGCTTCACACTACACGCTACACTCTACACTATACACCCTACACCCTACACGCTACATGCTACACCCTACACGCTACACTCTACACCCTACACCCTACACGCTACACACTACACGCTACACGCTACACCCTACACACTACACGCTACACCCTACACGCTACACGTTACACTCTACACCCTGCACCCTACACGCTACACGCTACACCCTACACGCTACACGCTACACCCTACACACTACACGTTACACTCTACACCCTACACTCTACACCCTACACTCTACACGCTACACTCTACACCCTACACTCTGCACTCTACACCCTACACCCTACACGCTACACGCTACAATCTACACCCTACACGCTACACGCTACACCCTACACCCTACACCCTACACGCTACAATCTACACGCTACACGCTACACCCTATACGCTAGACGCTACACTCTACACGCTACAGGATACATGCTACACCCTACACACTACACCCTACACTCTACACCCTACACCCTACACGCTACACGCTACACCCTACACGCTACACCCTACACTCTACACCCTACACCCTACACGCTACACGCTACACCCTACACGCAACATGCTACACTCTACACCCTACACCCTACACGATACATGCTACACCCTACACGCTACAGCCTACACGCTACACGCTACACTCTACACCCTACAAGCTACACGCTACACGCTACACCCTACACTCTACACCCTACACCCTACATGCTTCACCCTACACGCTACACTCAACACTCTACACCCTACACCCTACACGCTACATGCTACAACCTACACGCTACACTCTACACCCTACACTCTACACGCTACACACTACACGCTACACCCTACACGCTACACGCTACACTCTACACGCTACACGTTACACTCTACACCCTACACCCTACACGCTACACGCTACACCCTACACGCTACACGTTACACTCTACACCCTACACCCTACACTCTACACCCTACACCCTACTCTCTACACGCTATATTCTACACCCTACACGCTACACTCTACACCCTACACGCTACACGCTACACTCTACACCCTAGACGCTACACTCTATACCCTACACTCTACACGCTACACCCTACACCCTACACTCTGCATGCTACACCCTACACCCTACTCTCTACATGCTACACGCTACACGCTACATGCTACACGCTACATGCTACACGCTACACCCTACACGCTACACGCTACACACTACACGCTACACCCTACACCCTACACCCTACACGCTACACGCTACACTCTACACCCTACACGCTACACCCTACACCCTACACCCTACACGCTACACGCTACATTCTACACCCTACACGCTACACCCTACACTCTACACCCTACACGCTACACCCTACACTCTACACCCTACATGCTATACGCTACACTCTACACCCTGCACGCTACACGCTACACCCTACACGCTACACTCTACACCCTACACGCTACACCCTACACTCTACACCCTACACCCTACACGCTACACGCTACACTCCACACCCTACATGCTACACGCTACACCCTACACGCTACACATTACACTCTAAACCCTACACTCTACATCCTACACCCTACACTCTACACCCTACACGCTACACTCTACACTCTACACCCTACACCCTACATGCTACACGCTACACGCTACACCCTACAAGCTAAACGCTACAAACTACACGCTACATATTACACTCTACACCCTAGCGTGTAGCGTGTAGGGTGTAGAGTGTAGCGTGTAGCATGTAGCGTGTAGGGTGTAGGGTGTAGAGTGTAGCATGTAGCGTGTAGGGTGTAGAGTGTAGCGTGTAGGGTGTAGAGTGTAGCATGTAGCGTGTAGGGTGTAGGGTGTAGAGTGTAGAGTGTAGCATGTAGTGTGTAGATTGTAGGGTGTACCGTGTAGGGTGTAGAGTGTAGCATGTAGGGTGTAGGGTGTAGAGTGAAGGGTGTAGCGTGTAGAGTGTAGCGTGTAGCGTGTACGGTGTAGGGTGTAGAGTGTAGGGTGTAGCGTGTAGCTTGTAGGGTGTAGCGTGTAGCGTGTAGGCTGTAGCGTGTAGGGTATAGCATGTATCGTGTAGGGTGTAGGGTGTAGAGTGTAGCATGTAGCGTGTAGAGTGTAGGGTGTAGCGTGTAGGGTGTAGAGTGTAGCATGTAGGGTGTAGAGTGTAGCGTGTAGCGTGTAGCGTGTGTAGGGTGTAGGGTGTAGAGTGTAGCGTGTAGCGTGTAGGGTGTAGAGTGTAGGGTGTAGGGTGTAGAGTGTAGCGTGTAGGGTGTAGCGTGTAGGGTTTAGGGTGTAGGGTGTAGAGTGTAGGGTGTTGCGTGTAGGGTGTAGAGTGTAGCGTGTAGCGTGTAGGGTGTAGTGTGTAGAGTGTAGGGTGTAGCGTGTAGGGTGTAGAGTGTAGCATGTAGGGTGTAGAGTGTAGCGTGTAGTGTGCAGGGTGTAGAGTGTAGCGTATAGCGTGTAGGGTGTAGGATGTAGAGTGTAGCGTGTAGGGTGTAGGGTGTAGCGTGTAGGGTGTAGCATGTAGCGTGTAGGGTATATGGTGTAGAGTGTAGAGTGTAGCGTGTAGGGTGAAGCATGTAGGGTGTAGGGTGTCGGGTATAGCGTGTAGGGTGTAGGGTGTAGAGTGTAGGGTGTAGCGTGTATGGTGTAGAGTGTAGCGTGTAGCGTGTAGAGTGTAGCGTGTAGGGTGTAGGGTGTAGCGTGTAGCGTGCAGAGTGTAGCGTGTAGGGTGTAGAGTGTAGCGTGTTGCGTGTAGGGTGTAGAGTGTAGCGTGTAGCGTGTAGAGTGTAGAGTGTAGCGTGTAGCGTGTAGAGTGTAGCGGGTAGGGTGTAGAGTGTAGCGAGTAGCTAGAGTGTAGGGTGTAGCGTGTAGGGTGTAGAGTGTAGCGTGTAGGGTGTAGGGTGTAGCGTGTAGGGTGTAGAGTGTAGCGTGTAGGGTGTAGCGTGTAGCGTGTAGCGTGCAGGGTGTAGAGTGTAGCGTATAGCGTGTAGGGTGTAGAGTGTAGGGTGTAGCATGTAGCGTGTAGAGTGTAGCGTGTAGGGTGTAGGGTGCAGCGTGTAGCGTGTACCGTGTAGCGTATAGAGTGCAGCGTGTAGGGTGTAGAGTGTAGCGTGTAGTGTGTAGCGTGTAGGGCGTAGCGTGTAGCGTGTACCGTGTAGCGTGTAGAGTGTAGTGTGTAGGGTGTAGAGTGTAGCGTGTAGGGTGTAGCGTGTAGCGTTTAGCGTGCAGGGTGTAGAGTGTAGCGTATAGCGTGTAGGGTGTAGAGTGTAGGGTGTAGCATGTAGCGTGTAGAGTGTAGCGTGTAGGGTGTAGGGTGCAGTGTGTAGCGTGTACCGTGTAGCGTATAGAGTGCAGCGTGTAGGGTGTAGAGTGTAGCGTGTAGTGTGTAGCGTGTAGGGTGTAGGGTGTAGCGTGTAGGGTGTAGAGTGTAGCGTGTAGGGTGTAGAGTGTAACATGTAGCGTGTAGGGTGTAGGGCGTAGCGTGTACCGTGTACCGTGTAGCGTGTAGAGTGTAGTGTGTAGCGTGTAGCGTGTAGCGTGTAGCGAGTAGCGTGTAGGGTGTAGCGTGTATCATGTACCGTGTAGCGTGTAGCATGTAGAGTAGGGTGTAGGGTGTAGAGTGTAGCGTGTAGCGTGTAGTGTGTAGCGTGTAGAGTGTAAAGTGTAGCGTGTAGTGTGTAGTGTGTAGCGTGTAGCGCGTAGCGTGTAGAGTGTAGGGTATAGAGTGTAGCGTGTAGAGAGTAGGGAGTAGAGTGTAGAGTGTAGCGTGTAGGGTGTAGAGTGTAGCGAGTAGCGTGTAGTGTGTAGGGTGTAGGGTGTAGAATGTAGGGTGTAGCGTGTAGGGTGTAGAGTGTAGCGTGTAGGGTGTAGCGTGTAGCGTGCAGGGTGTAGAGTGTAGCGTATAGCGTGTAGGGTGTAGGGTGTAGAGTGTAGGGTGTAGCGTGTAGAGTGTAGCGTGTAGCGTGTAGGGTGTAGGGTGTACAGTGTGGGGTGTAGGGTGTAGCGTGTAGAGTGTAGTGTGTGGCGTGCAGGGCGTAGGGTGTAGCATGTAGGGTGTAGGGTGTAGAGTGTAGGGTGTAGCATGTAGGGTGTAACGTGTAGCGTGTAGGGTGTAGGGTGTAGAGTGTAGGGTGTAGCGTGTAGGGTGTAGCGTGTAGCGTGTAGCGTGTAGGGTGTAGGGTGTAGAGTGTAGGGTGTAGCGTGTAGGGTGTAGCGTGTAGCGTGTAGCTTGTAGGTTGTAGGGTGTAGAGTGTAGGGTGTAGCGTGTAGGGTGTAGCGTGTATCGTGTAGCGTGTAGAGTGTAGCGTCTAGCGTGTAGCGTATAGTGTGTAGCTTGTAGCGTGTAGATTGTAGCGTGTAGGGTGTAGGGTGTACCGTGTAGGGTGTAGCGTGTAGCGTGTAGCGTGTAGAGTGTAGCATGTAGGGTGTAGTAAGTAGCGTGTAGAGTGTAGGGTGTAGAGAGTAGCGTGTAGGGTGTAGAGTGTAGCGTGTAGCGTGTAGGGTGTCACTTTTTCCTCTGATGAAGACGCTTGAGTAGTGTCGATACGCGTGGGGTAAAGGGCTTCCTTTGTTTTTTTCCCGAGGGACAGGACTTGGGTAACTTATCTTTACAACTGCTATGGAATTACACCTATTTACTTCATGCATGGCCTGGCATTTTTCCAAGCCTTAGGACAATGGATCCTGATTCTTTGTATTTCCACAAGGCGTCTGTATGCATACATTTATCCAAATAACTAGGATTTTGTAGTACTGCAGCATATCTATTTCCCTGATTACCTTTCTATAGGGGTCTGCTTTCATTTGCTTACCAACTGTGCGCACGCATGCTGTGTTGAACAAAATAGGATCCATGATGTATTTCTTCCAGATACTAGGCTGGAGTATATGTTTCCTGTCATAGTACTCAGGGGGTCACAGTTGGCAGTAAACAATAGGCTTCTTATATGTAGATTTGACTAAGATTGGTGTACCCGCATACCTAGCAATTTTTTCTCTCTGGTTATTTCTCCTGTCTCACATATGCTGTAAAGTATTAGCTTCCTTCATTCCCTCGGGTAAAATTACTTATGGCCTATTCAGCCATACTAGTGTTTTAAATGTTTTTAAATGCATGTTTTGCCTGGTTCTGTTTGTGGATTACTGTTTTTGTACAATAACATTGACTATTTAACGTGGATCCCATTGGTTTGCATATCCTTTTCTTTTTGTGTTTAGTGTGTAGTGTGTAGCTTAACCCTACACGCTACACGCTACACGCTACACTCTACACCCTACACGCTACACCCTACACTCTACACCGTACACTCTACACGCTACACGCTACACCCTACACCTTACACGCTACACGCTACACTCTACACCCTACACGCTACACTCTACACTCTACACGCTACACGCTACACTCTACACCCTACACTCTACACGCTACACGCTACACCCTACACTCTACACGCTACACGCTACACTCTACACGCTACACGCTACATGCTACACTCTACACTCTACACCCTACACCCTACACGCTATACTCTACACCCTACACGCTACACTCTACACGCTACACGCTACACTCTACACTCTACACGCTACACGCTACACTCTACACCCTACACGCAACACGCTACACTCTATACCCTACACGCTACACTCTGCACGCTACACGCTACACCCTACACGCTATACTCTGCACGCTACACGCTACACTCTACACCATACACGCTACACCCTACACTCTACACCCTACACCCTACACGCTATACCCGACACCCTACACCCTACATGCTTCACCCTACACGCTACACTCTACACTCTACACCCTACACCCTACACGCTACATGCTACACCCTACACGCTACACTCTACACCCTACACTCTACACGCTACACACTACACGCTACACGCTACACCCTACACGCTACACGCTACACCCTACACGCTACACGTTACACTCTACACCCTACACCCTACACGCTACACGCTACACCCTACACGCTACACGTTACACTCTACACCCTACACGCTACACTCTACACCCTGCACCCTACACGCTACAATCTACACCCTACACCCTACACGCTACACGCTACACTCTACACCCTACACGTTACACCCTACACTCTACACCGTACACTCTACACGCTACACGCTACACTCTACACCCTACACCCTACACGCTACGCGCTACACTCTACACCCTACACGCTACACTCTACACTCTACATGCTACACGCTACACTCTACACGCTACACGCTACACCCTACACCCTACACGCTACACGCTACACTCTACAACCTACACCCTACACGCGCTACACGCTACACGCTACACTCTACACCCTACACGCTACACTCTACACCCTACACGCTACACCCTACACTCTACACGCAACATGCTACACTCTACACCCTACACCCTACACGATACATGCTACACCCTACACGCTACAGCCTACACGCTACACGCTACACTCTACACCCTACAAGCTACACGCTACACGCTACACCCTACACTCTACACCCTACACCCTACATGCTTCATCCTACACGCTACACTCTACACTCTACACCCTACACCCTACACGCTACATGCTACAACCTACACGCTACACTCTACACCCTACACTCTACACGCTACACACTACACGCTACACCCTACACGCTACACGCTACACCCTACACGCTACACGTTACACTCTACACCCTACACCCTACACGCTACACGCTACACCCTACACGCTACACGTTACACTCTACACCCTACACGCTACACTCTACACCCTGCACCCTACACGCTACACGCTACACCCTACATGCTATACGCTACACAATACACGCTACACGTTACACTCTACACCCTACACTCTACACCCTACACTCTACACGCTACACTCTACACCCTACACCATACACGCTACACGCTACACTCTACACCCTGCACCCTACACGCTACACGCTACACCCTACACCCTACACGCTACAATCTACACCCTACACCCTACACGCTACACGCTACACCCTACACTCTACACCCTACACCCTACACGCTACACACTATACTCTACACCCTACACGCTACACCCTACACGCAACACGCTTACACTCTACACCCTACACGTTACACTGCACGCTACACGCTACACCCTACACCCTACACGCTACACTCTACACGCTACACTCTACACCATACACGCTACACCCTACACTCTACACCCTACACCCTACACGCTATACCCGACACCCTACACCCTGCATGCTTCACACTACACGCTACACTCTACACTATACACCCTACACGCTACATGCTACACCCTACACGCTACACTCTACACCCTACACCCTACACGCTACACACTACACGCTACACGCTACACCCTACACACTACACGCTACACCCTACACGCTACACGTTACACTCTACACCCTGCACCCTACACGCTACACGCTACACCCTACACGCTACACGCTACACCCTACACACTACACGTTACACTCTACACCCTACACTCTACACCCTACACTCTACACGCTACACTCTACACCCTACACTCTGCACTCTACACCCTACACCCTACACGCTACACGCTACAATCTACACCCTACACGCTACACGCTACACCCTACACCCTACACCCTACACGCTACAATCTACACGCTACACGCTACACCCTATACGCTAGACGCTACACTCTACACGCTACAGGATACATGCTACACCCTACACACTACACCCTACACTCTACACCCTACACCCTACACGCTACACGCTACACCCTACACGCTACACCCTACACTCTACACCCTACACCCTACACGCTACACGCTACACCCTACACGCAACATGCTACACTCTACACCCTACACCCTACACGATACATGCTACACCCTACACGCTACAGCCTACACGCTACACGCTACACTCTACACCCTACAAGCTACACGCTACACGCTACACCCTACACTCTACACCCTACACCCTACATGCTTCACCCTACACGCTACACTCTACACTCTACACCCTACACCCTACACGCTACATGCTACAACCTACACGCTACACTCTACACCCTACACTCTACACGCTACACACTACACGCTACACCCTACACGCTACACGCTACACTCTACACGCTACACGTTACACTCTACACCCTACACCCTACACGCTACACGCTACACCCTACACGCTACACGTTACACTCTACACCCTACACGCTACACTCTACACCCTGCACCCTACACGCTACACGCTACACCCTACATGCTATACGCTACACAATACACGCTACACGTTACACTCTACACCCTACACTCTACACCCTACACTCTACACGCTACACTCTACACCCTACACTCTACACTCTACACCCTACACCATACACGCTACACGCTACACTCTACACCCTGCACCCTACACGCTACACGCTACACCCTACACCCTACACGCTACAATCTACACCCTACACCCTACACGCTACACGCTACACCCTACACTCTACACCCTACACCCTACGCGCTACACACTATACTCTACACCCTACACGCTACACCCTACACGCAACACGCTTACACTCTACACCCTACACGCTACACTCTGCACGCTACACGCTACACCCTACACCCTACACGCTACACTCTACACGCTACACTCTACACCATACACGCTACACCCTACACTCTACACCCTACACCCTACACGCTATACCCGACACCCTACACCCTGCATGCTTCACACTACACGCTACACTCTACACTATACACCCTACACCCTACACGCTACATGCTACACCCTACACGCTACACTCTACACCCTACACCCTACACGTTACACACTACACGCTACACGCTACACCCTACACACTACACGCTACACCCTACACGCTACACGTTACACTCTACACCCTGCACCCTACACGCTACACGCTACACCCTACACGCTACACGCTACACCCTACACACTACACGTTACACTCTACACCCTACACTCTACACCCTACACTCTACACGCTACACTCTACACCCTACACTCTGCACTCTACACCCTACACCCTACACGCTACACGCTACAATCTACACCCTACACGCTACACGCTACACCCTACACCCTACACCCTACACGCTACAATCTACACGCTACACGCTACACCCTATACGCTAGACGCTACACTCTACACGCTACAGGATACATGCTACACCCTACACACTACACCCTACACTCTACACCCTACACCCTACACGCTACACCCTACACGCTACACCCTACACTCTACACCCTACACCCTACTCGCTACACGCTACACCCTACACGCAACATGCTACACTCTACACCCTACACCCTACACGCTATACTCTACACCCTACACGCTACACTCTACACGCTACACGCTACACTCTACACTCTACACGCTACACGCTACACTCTACACCCTACACGCAACACGCTACACTCTATACCCTACACGCTACACTCTGCACGCTACACGCTACACCCTACACGCTATACTCTGCACGCTACACGCTACACTCTACACCATACACGCTACACCCTACACTCTACACCCTACACCCTACACGCTATACCCGACACCCTACACCCTACATGCTTCACCCTACACGCTACACTCTACACTCTACACCCTACACCCTACACGCTACATGCTACACCCTACACGCTACACTCTACACCCTACACTCTACACGCTACACACTACACGCTACACGCTACACCCTACACGCTACACGCTACACCCTACACGCTACACGTTACACTCTACACCCTACACCCTACACGCTACACGCTACACCCTACACGCTACACGTTACACTCTACACCCTACACGCTACACTCTACACCCTGCACCCTACACGCTACAATCTACACCCTACACCCTACACGCTACACGCTACACTCTACACCCTACACGTTACACCCTACACTCTACACCGTACACTCTACACGCTACACGCTACACTCTACACCCTACACCCTACACGCTACGCGCTACACTCTACACCCTACACGCTACACTCTACACTCTACATGCTACACGCTACACTCTACACGCTACACGCTACACCCTACACCCTACACGCTACACGCTACACTCTACAACCTACACCCTACACGCGCTACACGCTACACGCTACACTCTACACCCTACACGCTACACTCTACACCCTACACGCTACACCCTACACTCTACACGCAACATGCTACACTCTACACCCTACACCCTACACGATACATGCTACACCCTACACGCTACAGCCTACACGCTACACGCTACACTCTACACCCTACAAGCTACACGCTACACGCTACACCCTACACTCTACACCCTACACCCTACATGCTTCATCCTACACGCTACACTCTACACTCTACACCCTACACCCTACACGCTACATGCTACAACCTACACGCTACACTCTACACCCTACACTCTACACGCTACACACTACACGCTACACCCTACACGCTACACGCTACACCCTACACGCTACACGTTACACTCTACACCCTACACCCTACACGCTACACGCTACACCCTACACGCTACACGTTACACTCTACACCCTACACGCTACACTCTACACCCTGCACCCTACACGCTACACGCTACACCCTACATGCTATACGCTACACAATACACGCTACACGTTACACTCTACACCCTACACTCTACACCCTACACTCTACACGCTACACTCTACACCATACACCATACACGCTACACGCTACACTCTACACCCTGCACCCTACACGCTACACGCTACACCCTACACCCTACACGCTACAATCTACACCCTACACCCTACACGCTACACGCTACACCCTACACTCTACACCCTACACCCTACACGCTACACACTATACTCTACACCCTACACGCTACACCCTACACGCAACACGCTTACACTCTACACCCTACACGTTACACTGCACGCTACACGCTACACCCTACACCCTACACGCTACACTCTACACGCTACACTCTACACCATACACGCTACACCCTACACTCTACACCCTACACCCTACACGCTATACCCGACACCCTACACCCTGCATGCTTCACACTACACGCTACACTCTACACTATACACCCTACACCCTAAACGCTACATGCTACACCCTACACGCTACACTCTACACCCTACACCCTACACGCTACACACTACACGCTACACGCTACACCCTACACACTACACGCTACACCCTACACGCTACACGTTACACTCTACACCCTGCACCCTACACGCTACACGCTACACCCTACACGCTACACGCTACACCCTACACACTACACGTTACACTCTACACCCTACACTCTACACCCTACACTCTACACGCTACACTCTACACCCTACACTCTGCACTCTACACCCTACACCCTACACGCTACACGCTACAATCTACACCCTACACGCTACACGCTACACCCTACACCCTACACCCTACACGCTACAATCTACACGCTACACGCTACACCCTATACGCTAGACGCTACACTCTACACGCTACAGGATACATGCTACACCCTACACACTACACCCTACACTCTACACCCTACACCCTACACGCTACACGCTACACCCTACACGCTACACCCTACACTCTACACCCTACACCCTACACGCTACACGCTACACCCTACACGCAACATGCTACACTCTACACCCTACACCCTACACGATACATGCTACACCCTACACGCTACAGCCTACACGCTACACGCTACACTCTACACCCTACAAGCTACACGCTACACGCTACACCCTACACTCTACACCCTACACCCTACATGCTTCACCCTACACGCTACACTCTACACTCTACACCCTACACCCTACACGCTACATGCTACAACCTACACGCTACACTCTACACCCTACACTCTACACGCTACACACTACACGCTACACCCTACACGCTACACGCTACACTCTACACGCTACACGTTACACTCTACACCCTACACCCTACACGCTACACGCTACACCCTACACGCTACACGTTACACTCTACACCCTACACGCTACACTCTACACCCTGCACCCTACACGCTACACGCTACACCCTACATGCTATACGCTACACAATACACGCTACACGTTACACTCTACACCCTACACTCTACACCCTACACTCTACACGCTACACTCTACACCCTACACTCTACACTCTACACCCTACACCATACACGCTACACGCTACACTCTACACCCTGCACCCTACGCGCTACACGCTACACCCTACACCCTACACGCTACAATCTACACCCTACACCCTACATGCTACACGCTACACCCTACACTCTACACCCTACACCCTACGCGCTACACACTATACTCTACACCCTACACGCTACACCCTACACGCAACACGCTTACACTCTACACCCTACACGCTACACTCTGCACGCTACACGCTACACCCTACACCCTACACGCTACACTCTACACGCTACACTCTACACCATACACGCTACACCCTACACTCTACACCCTACACCCTACACGCTATACCCGACACCCTACACCCTGCATGCTTCACACTACACGCTACACTCTACACTATACACCCTACACCCTACACGCTACATGCTACACCCTACACGCTACACTCTACACCCTACACCCTACACGCTACACACTACACGCTACACGCTACACCCTACACACTACACGCTACACCCTACACGCTACACGTTACACTCTACACCCTGCACCCTACACGCTACACGCTACACCCTACACGCTACACGCTACACCCTACACACTACACGTTACACTCTACACCCTACACTCTACACCCTACACTCTACACGCTACACTCTACACCCTACACTCTGCACTCTACACCCTACACCCTACACGCTACACGCTACAATCTACACCCTACACGCTACACGCTACACCCTACACCCTACACCCTACACGCTACAATCTACACGCTACACGCTACACCCTATACGCTAGACGCTACACTCTACACGCTACAGGATACATGCTACACCCTACACACTACACCCTACACTCTACACCCTACACCCTACACGCTACACGCTACACCCTACACGCTACACCCTACACTCTACACCCTACACCCTACACGCTACACGCTACACCCTACACGCAACATGCTACACTCTACACCCTACACCCTACACGATACATGCTACACCCTACACGCTACAGCCTACACGCTACACGCTACACTCTACACCCTACAAGCTACACGCTACACGCTACACCCTACACTCTACACCCTACACCCTACATGCTTCACCCTACACGCTACACTCTACACTCTACACCCTACACCCTACACGCTACATGCTACAACCTACACGCTACACTCTACACCCTACACTCTACACGCTACACACTACACGCTACACCCTACACGCTACACGCTACACTCTACACGCTACACGTTACACTCTACACCCTACACCCTACACGCTACACGCTACACCCTACACGCTACACGTTACACTCTACACCCTACACGCTACACTCTACACCCTGCACCCTACACGCTACACGCTACACCCTACATGCTATACGCTACACAATACACGCTACACGTTACACTCTACACCCTACACTCTACACCCTACACTCTACACGCTACACTCTACACCCTACACTCTACACTCTACACCCTACACCATACACGCTACACGCTACACTCTACACCCTGCACCCTACACGCTACACGCTACACCCTACACGCTACAATCTACACCCTACACCCTACACGCTACACGCCACACCCTACACTCTACACCCTACACCCTACGCGCTACACACTATACTCTACACCCTACACGCTACACCCTACACGCAACACGCTTACACTCTACACCCTACACGTTACACTCTGCACGCTACACGCTACACCCTACACCCTACACGCTACACTCTACACGCTACACTCTACACCATACACGCTACACCCTACACTCTACACCCTACACCCTACACGCTATACCCGACACCCTACACCCTGCATGCTTCACACTACACGCTACACTCTACACTATACACCCTACACCCTACACGCTACATGCTACACCCTACACGCTACACTCTACACCCTACACCCTACACGCTACACACTACACGCTACACGCTACACCCTACACACTACACGCTACACCCTACACGCTACACGTTACACTCTACACCCTGCACCCTACACGCTACACGCTACACCCTACACGCTACACGCTACACCCTACACACTACACGTTACACTCTACACCCTACACTCTACACCCTACACTCTACACGCTACACTCTACACCCTACACTCTGCACTCTACACCCTACACCCTACACGCTACACGCTACAATCTACACCCTACACGCTACACGCTACACCCTACACCCTACACCCTACACGCTACAATCTACACGCTACACGCTACACCCTATACGCTAGACGCTACACTCTACTTGCTACAGGATACACGCTACACCCTACACACTACACCCTACACTCTACACCCTACACCCTATACGCTACACGCTACACCCTACACGCTACACCCTACACTCTACACCCTACACCCTACACGCTACACGCTACACCCTACACGCTACACGTTACACTCTACACCCTACACCCTACACTCTACACCCTACACCCTACTCTCTACACGCTATATTCTACACCCTACACGCTACACTCTACACCCTACACGCTACACGCTACACTCTACACCCTAGACGCTACACTCTATACCCTACACTCTACACGCTACACCCTACACCCTACACTCTGCATGCTACACCCTACACCCTACACCCTACTCTCTACATGCTACACGCTACACGCTACATGCTACACGCTACATGCTACACGCTACACCCTACACGCTACACGCTACACACTACACGCTACACCCTACACCCTACACCCTACACGCTACACGCTACACTCTACACCCTACACGCTACACCCTACACCCTACACGCTACACGCTACATTCTACACCCTACACGCTACACCCTACACTCTACACCCTACACGCTACACCCTACACTCTACACCCTACATGCTATACGCTACACTCTACACCCTGCACGCTACACGCTACACCCTACACGCTACACTCTACACCCTACACGCTACACCCTACACTCTACACCCTACACCCTACACGCTACACGCTACACTCCACACCCTACATGCTACACGCTACACCCTACACGCTACACATTACACTCTAAACCCTACACTCTACATCCTACACCCTACACTCTACACCCTACACGCTACACTCTACACTCTACACCCTACACCCTACATGCTACACGCTACACGCTACACCCTACAAGCTAAACGCTACAAACTACACGCTACATATTACACTCTACACCCTAGCGTGTAGCGTGTAGGGTGTAGAGTGTAGCGTGTAGCATGTAGCGTGTAGGGTGTAGGGTGTAGAGTGTAGCATGTAGCGTGTAGGGTGTAGAGTGTAGCGTGTAGGGTGTAGAGTGTAGCATGTAGCGTGTAGGGTGTAGGGTGTAGAGTGTAGAGTGTAGCATGTAGCGTGTAGATTGTAGGGTGTACCGTGTAGGGTGTAGAGTGTAGCATGTAGGGTGTAGGGTGTAGAGTGAAGGGTGTAGCGTGTAGAGTGTAGCGTGTAGCGTGTACGGTGTAGGGCGTAGAGTGTAGGGTGTAGCGTGTAGCTTGTAGGGTGTAGCGTGTAGCGTGTAGGCTGTAGCGTGTAGGGTATAGCATGTATCGTGTAGGGTGTAGGGTGTAGAGTGTAGCATGTAGCGTGTAGAGTGTAGGGTGTAGCGTGTAGGGTGTAGAGTGTAGCATGTAGGGTGTAGAGTGTAGCGTGTAGCGTGTAGCGTGTGTAGGGTGTAGGGTGTAGAGTGTAGCGTGTAGCGTGTAGGGTGTAGAGTGTAGGGTGTAGGGTGTAGAGTGTAGCGTATAGGGTGTAGCGTGTAGGGTTTAGGGTGTAGGGTGTAGAGTGTAGGGTGTTGCGTGTAGGGTGTAGAGTGTAGCGTGTAGCGTGTAGGGTGTAGTGTGTAGAGTGTAGGGTGTAGCGTGTAGGGTGTAGAGTGTAGCGTGTAGGGTGTAGAGTGTAGCGTGTAGTGTGCAGGGTGTAGAGTGTAGCGTATAGCGTGTAGGGTGTAGGATGTAGAGTGTAGCGTGTAGGGTGTAGAGTGTAGCGTGTAGGGTGTAGCATGTAGCGTGTAGGGTGTATGGTGTAGAGTGTAGAGTGTAGCGTGTAGGGTGAAGCATGTAGGGTGTAGGGTGTCGGGTATAGCGTGTAGGGTGTAGGGTGTAGAGTGTAGGGTGTAGCGTGTATGGTGTAGAGTGTAGCGTGTAGCGTGTAGAGTGTAGCGTGTAGGGTGTAGGGTGTAGCGTGTAGCGTGCAGAGTGTAGCGTGTAGGGTGTAGAGTGTAGCGTGTTGCGTGTAGGGTGTAGAGTGTAGCGTGTAGCGTGTAGAGTGTAGAGTGTAGCGTGTAGCGTGTAGAGTGTAGCGGGTAGGGTGTAGAGTGTAGCGAGTAGCGTGTAGGGTGTAGGGTGTAGAGTGTAGGGTGTAGCGTGTAGGGTGTAGAGTGTAGCGTGTAGGGTGTAGGGTGTAGCGTGTAGGGTGTAGAGTGTAGCGTGTAGTGTGTAGCGTGTAGGGCGTAGCGTGTAGCGTGTACCGTGTAGCGTGTAGAGTGTAGTGTGTAGGGTGTAGAGTGTAGCGTGTAGGGTGTAGCGTGTAGCGTGTAGCGTGCAGGGTGTAGAGTGTAGCGTATAGCGTGTAGGGTGTAGAGTGTAGGGTGTAGCATGTAGCGTGTAGAGTGTAGCGTGTAGGGTGTAGGGTGCAGCGTGTAGCGTGTACCGTGTAGCGTATAGAGTGCAGCGTGTAGGGTGTAGAGTGTAGCGTGTAGTGTGTAGCGTGTAGGGTGTAGGGTGTAGCGTGTAGGGTGTAGAGTGTAGCGTGTAGGGTGTAGAGTGTAACATGTAGCGTGTAGGGTGTAGGGCGTAGCGTGTACCGTGTACCGTGTAGCGTGTAGAGTGTAGTGTGTAGCGTGTAGCGTGTAGCGTGTAGCGAGTAGCGTGTAGGGTGTAGCGTGTATCATGTACCGTGTAGCGTGTAGCATGTAGAGTAGGGTGTAGGGTGTAGAGTGTAGCGTGTAGCGTGTAGTGTGTAGCGTGTAGAGTGTAAAGTGTAGCGTGTAGTGTGTAGTGTGTAGCGTGTAGCGCGTAGCGTGTAGAGTGTAGGGTATAGAGTGTAGCGTGTAGAGAGTAGGGAGTAGAGTGTAGAGTGTAGCGTGTAGGGTGTAGAGTGTAGCGAGTAGCGTGTAGTGTGTAGGGTGTAGGGTGTAGAATGTAGGGTGTAGCGTGTAGGGTGTAGAGTGTAGCGTGTAGGGTGTAGCGTGTAGCGTGCAGGGTGTAGAGTGTAGCGTATAGCGTGTAGGGTGTAGGGTGTAGAGTGTAGGGTGTAGCGTGTAGAGTGTAGCGTGTAGCGTGTAGGGTGTAGGGTGTACAGTGTGGGGTGTAGGGTGTAGCGTGTAGAGTGTAGTGTGTGGCGTGCAGGGCGTAGGGTGTAGCATGTAGGGTGTAGGGTGTAGAGTGTAGGGTGTAGCATGTAGGGTGTAACGTGTAGCGTGTAGGGTGTAGGGTGTAGAGTGTAGGGTGTAGCGTGTAGGGTGTAGCGTGTAGCGTGTAGCGTGTAGGGTGTAGGGTGTAGAGTGTAGGGTGTAGCGTGTAGGGTGTAGCGTGTAGCGTGTAGCTTGTAGGTTGTAGGGTGTAGAGTGTAGGGTGTAGCGTGTAGGGTGTAGCGTGTATCGTGTAGCGTGTAGAGTGTAGCGTCTAGCGTGTAGCGTATAGTGTGTAGCTTGTAGCGTGTAGATTGTAGCGTGTAGGGTGTAGGGTGTACCGTGTAGGGTGTAGCGTGTAGCGTGTAGCGTGTAGCGTGTAGAGTGTAGCATGTAGGGTGTAGTAAGTAGCGTGTAGAGTGTAGGGTGTAGAGTGTAGCGTGTAGGGTGTAGAGTGTAGCGTGTAGCGTGTAGGGTGTCACTTTTTCCTCTGATGAAGACGCTTGAGTAATGTCGATACGCGTGGGGTAAAGGGCTTCCTTTGTTTTTTTCCCGAGGGACAGGACTTGGGTAACTTATCTTTACAACTGCTATGGAATTACACCTATTTACTTCATGCATGGCCTGGCATTTTTCCAAGCCTTAGGACAATGGATCCTGATTCTTTGTATTTCCACAAGGCGTCTGTATGCATACATTTATCCAAATAACTAGGATTTTGTAGTACTGCAGCATATCTATTTCCCTGATTACCTTTCTATAGGGGTCTGCTTTCATTTGCTTACCAACTGTGCGCACGCATGCTGTGTTGAACAAAATAGGATCCATGATGTATTTCTTCCAGATACTAGGCTGGAGTATATGTTTCCTGTCATAGTACTCAGGGGGTCACAGTTGGCAGTAAACAATAGGCTTCTTATATGTAGATTTGACTAAGATTGGTGTACCCGCATACCTAGCAATTTTTTCTCTCTGGTTATTTCTCCTGTCTCACATATGCTGTAAAGTATTAGCTTCCTTCATTCCCTCGGGTAAAATTACTTATGGCCTATTCAGCCATACTAGTGTTTTAAATGTTTTTAAATGCATGTTTTGCCTGGTTCTGTTTGTGGATTACTGTTTTTGTACAATAACATTGACTATTTAACGTGGATCCCATTGGTTTGCATATCCTTTTCTTTTTGTGTTTAGTGTGTAGTGTGTAGCTTAACCCTACACGCTACACGCTACACGCTACACTCTACACCCTACACGCTACACCCTACACTCTACACCGTACACTCTACACGCTACACGCTACACCCTACACCTTACACGCTACACGCTACACTCTACACCCTACACGCTACACTCTACACTCTACACGCTACACGCTACACTCTACACCCTACACTCTACACGCTACACGCTACACCCTACACTCTACACGCTACACGCTACACTCTACACGCTACACGCTACATGCTACACTCTACACTCTACACCCTACACCCTACACGCTATACTCTACACCCTACACGCTACACTCTACACGCTACACGCTACACTCTACACTCTACACGCTACACGCTACACTCTACACCCTACACGCATCACGCTACACTCTATACCCTACACGCTACACTCTGCACGCTACACGCTACACCCTACACGCTATACTCTGCACGCTACACGCTACACTCTACACCATACACGCTACACCCTACACTCTACACCCTACACCCTACACGCTATACCCGACACCCTACACCCTACATGCTTCACCCTACACGCTACACTCTACACTCTACACCCTACACCCTACACGCTACATGCTACACCCTACACGCTACACTCTACACCCTACACTCTACACGCTACACACTACACGCTACACGCTACACCCTACACGCTACACGCTACACCCTACACGCTACACGTTACACTCTACACCCTACACCCTACACGCTACACGCTACACCCTACACGCTACACGTTACACTCTACACCCTACACGCTACACTCTACACCCTGCACCCTACACGCTACAATCTACACCCTACACCCTACACGCTACACGCTACACTCTACACACTACACGTTACACCCTACACTCTACACCGTACACTCTACACGCTACACGCTACACTCTACACCCTACACCCTACACGCTACGCGCTACACTCTACACCCTACACGCTACACTCTACACTCTACATGCTACACGCTACACTCTACACGCTACACGCTACACCCTACACCCTACACGCTACACTCTACAACCTACACCCTACACGCGCTACACGCTACACGCTACACTCTACACCCTACACGCTACACTCTACACCCTACACGCTACACCCTACACTCTACACGCAACATGCTACACTCTACACCCTACACCCTACACGATACATGCTACACCCTACACGCTACAGCCTACACGCTACACGCTACACTCTACACCCTACAAGCTACACGCTACACGCTACACCCTACACTCTACACCCTACACCCTACATGCTTCATCCTACACGCTACACTCTACACCCTACACCCTACACGCTACATGCTACAACCTACACGCTACACTCTACACCCTACACACTACACGCTACACCCTACACGCTACACGCTACACCCTACACGCTACACGTTACACTCTACACCCTACACCCTACACGCTACACGCTACACCCTACACGCTACACGTTACACTCTACACCCTACACGCTACACTCTACACCCTGCACCCTACACGCTACACGCTACACCCTACATGCTATACGCTACACAATACACGCTACACGTTACACTCTACACCCTACACTCTACACCCTACACTCTACACGCTACACTCTACACCCTACACTCTACACTCTACACCCTACACCATACACGCTACACGCTACACTCTACACCCTGCACCCTACACGCTACACGCTACACCCTACACCCTACACGCTACAATCTACACCCTACACCCTACACGCTACACGCTACACCCTACACTCTACACCCTACACCCTACACGCTACACACTATACTCTACACCCTACACGCTACACCCTACACGCAACACGCTTACACTCTACACCCTACACGTTACACTGCACGCTACACGCTACACCCTACACCCTACACGCTACACTCTACACGCTACACTCTACACCATACACGCTACACCCTACACTCTACACCCTACACCCTACACGCTATACCCGACACCCTACACCCTGCATGCTTCACACTACACGCTACACTCTACACTATACACCCTACACCGTACACGCTACATGCTACACCCTACACGCTACACTCTACACCCTACACCCTACACGCTACACACTACACGCTACACGCTACACCCTACACACTACACGCTACACCCTACACGCTACACGTTACACTCTACACCCTGCACCCTACACGCTACACGCTACACCCTACACGCTACACGCTACACCCTACACACTACACGTTACACTCTACACCCTACACTCTACACCCTACACTCTACACGCCACACTCTACACCCTACACTCTGCACTCTACACCCTACACCCTACACGCTACACGCTACAATCTACACCCTACACGCTACACGCTACACCCTACACCCTACACCCTACACGCTACAATCTACACGCTACACGCTACACCCTATACGCTAGACGCTACACTCTACACGCTACAGGATACATGCTACACCCTACACACTACACCCTACACTCTACACCCTACACCCTACACGCTACACGCTACACCCTACACGCTACACCCTACACTCTACACCCTACACCCTACACGCTACACGCTACACCCTACACGCAACATGCTACACTCTACACCCTACACCCTACACGATACATGCTACACCCTACACGCTACAGCCTACACGCTACACGCTACACTCTACACCCTACAAGCTACACGCTACACGCTACACCCTACACTCTACACCCTACACCCTACATGCTTCACCCTACACGCTACACTCTACACTCTACACCCTACACCCTACACGCTACATGCTACAACCTACACGCTACACTCTACACCCTACACTCTACACGCTACACACTACACGCTACACCCTACACGCTACACGCTACACTCTACACGCTACACGTTACACTCTACACCCTACACCCTACACGCTACACGCTACACCCTACACGCTACACGTTACACTCTACACCCTACACGCTACACTCTACACCCTGCACCCTACACGCTACACGCTACACCCTACATGCTATACGCTACACAATACACGCTACACGTTACACTCTACACCCTACACTCTACACCCTACACTCTACACGCTACACTCTACACCCTACACTCTACACTCTACACCCTACACCATACACGCTACACGCTACACTCTACACCCTGCACCCTACACGCTACACGCTACACCCTACACCCTACACGCTACAATCTACACCCTACACCCTACACGCTACACGCTACACCCTACACTCTACACCCTACACCCTACGCGCTACACACTATACTCTACACCCTACACGCTACACCCTACACGCAACACGCTTACACTCTACACCCTACACGCTACACTCTGCACGCTACACGCTACACCCTACACCCTACACGCTACACTCTACACGCTACACTCTACACCATACACGCTACACCCTACACTCTACACCCTACACCCTACACGCTATACCCGACACCCTACACCCTGCATGCTTCACACTACACGCTACACTCTACACTATACACCCTACACCCTACAAGCTACATGCTACACCCTACACGCTACACTCTACACCCTACACCCTACACGCTACACACTACACGCTACACGCTACACCCTACACACTACACGCTACACCCTACACGCTACACGTTACACTCTACACCCTGCACCCTACACGCTACACGCTACACCCTACACGCTACACGCTACACCCTACACACTACACGTTACACTCTACACCCTACACTCTACACCCTACACTCTACACGCTACACTCTACACCCTACACTCTGCACTCTACACCCTACACCCTACACGCTACACGCTACAATCTACACCCTACACGCTACACGCTACACCCTACACCCTACACCCTACACGCTACAATCTACACGCTACACGCTACACCCTATACGCTAGACGCCACACTCTACACGCTACAGGATACACGCTACACCCTACACACTACACCCTACACTCTACACCCTACACCCTACACGCTACACGCTACACCCTACACGCTACACCCTACACTCTACACCCTACACCCTACACGCTACACGCTACACCCTACACGCTACACGTTACACTCTACACCCTACACCCTACACTCTACACCCTACACCCTACTCTCTACACGCTATATTCTACACCCTACACGCTACACTCTACACCCTACACGCTACACGCTACACTCTACACCCTAGACGCTACACTCTATACCCTACACTCTACACGCTACACCCTACACCCTACACTCTGCATGCTACACCCTACACCCTACACCCTACTCTCTACATGCTACACGCTACACTCTACATGCTACACGCTACATGCTACACCCTACACCCTACACGCTACACGCTACACTCTACACCCTACACGCTACACCCTACACCCTACACCCTACACGCTACACGCTACATTCTACACCCTACACGCTACACCCTACACTCTACACCCTACACGCTACACCCTACACTCTACACCCTACATGCTATATGCTACACTCTACACCCTGCACGCTACACGCTACACCCTACACGCTACACTCTACACCCTACACGCTACACCCTACACTCTACACCCTACACCCTACACGCTACACGCTACACTCCACACCCTACATGCTACACGCTACACCCTACACGCTACACATTACACTCTAAACCCTACACTCTACATCCTACACCCTACACTCTACACCCTACACGCTACACTCTACCCTCTACACCCTACACCCTACATGCTACACGCTACACGCTACACCCTACAAGCTAAACGCTACAAACTACACGCTACATATTACACTCTACACCCTAGCGTGTAGCGTGTAGGGTGTAGAGTGTAGCGTGTAGCATGTAGCGTGTAGGGTGTAGGGTGTAGAGTGTAGCATGTAGCGTGTAGGGTGTAGAGTGTAGCGTGTAGGGTGTAGAGTGTAGCATGTAGCGTGTAGGGTGTAGGGTGTAGAGTGTAGAGTGTAGCATGTAGCGTGTAGATTGTAGGGTGTACCGTGTAGGGTGTAGAGTGTAGCATGTAGGGTGTAGGGTGTAGAGTGAAGGGTGTAGCGTGTAGAGTGTAGCGTGTAGCGTGTACGGTGTAGGGTGTAGAGTGTAGGGTGTAGCGTGTAGCGTGTAGCTTGTAGGGTGTAGCGTGTAGCGTGTAGGCTGTAGCGTGTAGGGTATAGCATGTATCGTGTAGGGTGTAGGGTGTAGAGTGTAGCATGTAGCGTGTAGAGTGTAGGGTGTAGCGTGTAGGGTGTAGAGTGTAGCATGTAGGGTGTAGAGTGTAGCGTGTAGCGTGTAGCGTGTGTAGGGTGTAGGGTGTAGAGTGTAGCGTGTAGCGTGTAGGGTGTAGAGTGTAGGGTGTAGGGTGTAGAGTGTAGCGTGTAGGGTGTAGCGTGTAGGGTTTAGGGTGTAGGGTGTAGAGTGTAGGGTGTTGCGTGTAGGGTGTAGAGTGTAGCGTGTAGCGTGTAGGGTGTAGTGTGTAGAGTGTAGGGTGTAGCGTGTAGGGTGTAGAGTGTAGCGTGTAGGGTGTAGAGTGTAGCGTGTAGTGTGCAGGGTGTAGAGTGTAGCGTATAGCGTGTAGGGTGTAGGATGTAGAGTGTAGCGTGTAGGGTGTAGAGTGTAGCGTGTAGGGTGTAGCATGTAGCGTGTAGGGTGTATGGTGTAGAGTGTAGAGTGTAGCGTGTAGGGTGAAGCGTGTAGGGTGTAGGGTGTCGGGTATAGCGTGTAGGGTGTAGGGTGTAGAGTGTAGGGTGTAGCGTGTATGGTGTAGAGTGTAGCGTGTAGCGTGTAGAGTGTAGCGTGTAGGGTGTAGGGTGTAGCGTGTAGCGTGCAGAGTGTAGCGTGTAGGGTGTAGAGTGTAGCGTGTTGCGTGTAGGGTGTAGAGTGTAGCGTGTAGCGTGTAGAGTGTAGAGTGTAGTGTGTAGCGTGTAGAGTGTAGCGGGTAGGGTGTAGAGTGTAGCGAGTAGCGTGTAGGGTGTAGGGTGCAGAGTGTAGGGTGTAGCATGTAGGGTGTAACGTGTAGCGTGTAGGGTGTAGGGTGTAGAGTGTAGGGTGTAGCGTGTAGGGTGTAGCGTGTAGCGTGTAGCGTGTAGGGTGTAGGGTGTAGAGTGTAGGGTGTAGCGTGTAGGGTGTAGCGTGTAGCGTGTAGCTTGTAGGTTGTAGGGTGTAGAGTGTAGGGTGTAGCGTGTAGGGTGTAGCGTGTATCGTGTAGCGTGTAGAGTGTAGCGTCTAGCGTGTAGCGTATAGTGTGTAGCTTGTAGCGTGTAGATTGTAGCGTGTAGGGTGTAGGGTGTACCGTGTAGGGTGTAGCGTGTAGCGTGTAGCGTGTAGCGTGTAGAGTGTAGCATGTAGGGTGTAGTAAGTAGCGTGTAGAGTGTAGGGTGTAGAGTGTAGCGTGTAGGGTGTAGAGTGTAGCGTGTAGCGTGTAGGGTGTCACTTTTTCCTCTGATGAAGACGCTTGAGTAATGTCGATACGCGTGGGGTAAAGGGCTTCCTTTGTTTTTTTCCCGAGGGACAGGACTTGGGTAACTTATCTTTACAACTGCTATGGAATTACACCTATTTACTTCATGCATGGCCTGGCATTTTTCCAAGCCTTAGGACAATGGATCCTGATTCTTTGTATTTCCACAAGGCGTCTGTATGCATACATTTATCCAAATAACTAGGATTTTGTAGTACTGCAGCATATCTATTTCCCTGATTACCTTTCTATAGGGGTCTGCTTTCATTTGCTTACCAACTGTGCGCACGCATGCTGTGTTGAACAAAATAGGATCCATGATGTATTTCTTCCAGATACTAGGCTGGAGTATATGTTTCCTGTCATAGTACTCAGGGGGTCACAGTTGGCAGTAAACAATAGGCTTCTTATATGTAGATTTGACTAAGATTGGTGTACCCGCATACCTAGCAATTTTTTCTCTCTGGTTATTTCTCCTGTCTCACATATGCTGTAAAGTATTAGCTTCCTTCATTCCCTCGGGTAAAATTACTTATGGCCTATTCAGCCATACTAGTGTTTTAAATGTTTTTAAATGCATGTTTTGCCTGGTTCTGTTTGTGGATTACTGTTTTTGTACAATAACATTGACTATTTAACGTGGATCCCATTGGTTTGCATATCCTTTTCTTTTTGTGTTTAGTGTGTAGTGTGTAGCTTAACCCTACACGCTACACGCTACACGCTACACTCTACACCCTACACGCTACACCCTACACTCTACACCGTACACTCTACACGCTACACGCTACACCCTACACCTTACACGCTACACGCTACACTCTACACCCTACACGCTACACTCTACACTCTACACGCTACACGCTACACTCTACACCCTACACTCTACACGCTACACGCTACACCCTACACTCTACACGCTACACGCTACACTCTACACGCTACACGCTACATGCTACACTCTACACTCTACACCCTACACCCTACACGCTATACTCTACACCCTACACGCTACACTCTACACGCTACACGCTACACTCTACACTCTACACGCTACACGCTACACTCTACACCCTACACGCAACACGCTACACTCTATACCCTACACGCTACACTCTGCACGCTACACGCTACACCCTACACGCTATACTCTGCACGCTACACGCTACACTCTACACCATACACGCTACACCCTACACTCTACACCCTACACCCTACACGCTATACCCGACACCCTACACCCTACATGCTTCACCCTACACGCTACACTCTACACTCTACACCCTACACCCTACACGCTACATGCTACACCCTACACGCTACACTCTACACCCTACACTCTACACGCTACACACTACACGCTACACGCTACACCCTACACGCTACACGCTACACCCTACACGCTACACGTTACACTCTACACCCTACACCCTACACGCTACACGCTACACCCTACACGCTACACGTTACACTCTACACCCTACACGCTACACTCTACACCCTGCACCCTACACGCTACAATCTACACCCTACACCCTACACGCTACACGCTACACTCTACACACTACACGTTACACCCTACACTCTACACCGTACACTCTACACGCTACACGCTACACTCTACACCCTACACCCTACACGCTACGCGCTACACTCTACACCCTACACGCTACACTCTACACTCTACATGCTACACGCTACACTCTACACGCTACACGCTACACCCTACACCCTACACGCTACACTCTACAACCTACACCCTACACGCGCTACACGCTACACGCTACACTCTACACCCTACACGCTACACTCTACACCCTACACGCTACACCCTACACTCTACACGCAACATGCTACACTCTACACCCTACACCCTACACGATACATGCTACACCCTACACGCTACAGCCTACACGCTACACGCTACACTCTACACCCTACAAGCTACACGCTACACGCTACACCCTACACTCTACACCCTACACCCTACATGCTTCATCCTACACGCTACACTCTACACCCTACACCCTACACGCTACATGCTACAACCTACACGCTACACTCTACACCCTACACACTACACGCTACACCCTACACGCTACACGCTACACCCTACACGCTACACGTTACACTCTACACCCTACACCCTACACGCTACACGCTACACCCTACACGCTACACGTTACACTCTACACCCTACACGCTACACTCTACACCCTGCACCCTACACGCTACACGCTACACCCTACATGCTATACGCTACACAATACACGCTACACGTTACACTCTACACCCTACACTCTACACCCTACACTCTACACGCTACACTCTACACCCTACACTCTACACTCTACACCCTACACCATACACGCTACACGCTACACTCTACACCCTGCACCCTACACGCTACACGCTACACCCTACACCCTACACGCTACAATCTACACCCTACACCCTACACGCTACACGCTACACCCTACACTCTACACCCTACACCCTACACGCTACACACTATACTCTACACCCTACACGCTACACCCTACACGCAACACGCTTACACTCTACACCCTACACGTTACACTGCACGCTACACGCTACACCCTACACCCTACACGCTACACTCTACACGCTACACTCTACACCATACACGCTACACCCTACACTCTACACCCTACACCCTACACGCTATACCCGACACCCTACACCCTGCATGCTTCACACTACACGCTACACTCTACACTATACACCCTACACCGTACACGCTACATGCTACACCCTACACGCTACACTCTACACCCTACACCCTACACGCTACACACTACACGCTACACGCTACACCCTACACACTACACGCTACACCCTACACGCTACACGTTACACTCTACACCCTGCACCCTACACGCTACACGCTACACCCTACACGCTACACGCTACACCCTACACACTACACGTTACACTCTACACCCTACACTCTACACCCTACACTCTACACGCCACACTCTACACCCTACACTCTGCACTCTACACCCTACACCCTACACGCTACACGCTACAATCTACACCCTACACGCTACACGCTACACCCTACACCCTACACCCTACACGCTACAATCTACACGCTACACGCTACACCCTATACGCTAGACGCTACACTCTACACGCTACAGGATACATGCTACACCCTACACACTACACCCTACACTCTACACCCTACACCCTACACGCTACACGCTACACCCTACACGCTACACCCTACACTCTACACCCTACACCCTACACGCTACACGCTACACCCTACACGCAACATGCTACACTCTACACCCTACACCCTACACGATACATGCTACACCCTACACGCTACAGCCTACACGCTACACGCTACACTCTACACCCTACAAGCTACACGCTACACGCTACACCCTACACTCTACACCCTACACCCTACATGCTTCACCCTACACGCTACACTCTACACTCTACACCCTACACCCTACACGCTACATGCTACAACCTACACGCTACACTCTACACCCTACACTCTACACGCTACACACTACACGCTACACCCTACACGCTACACGCTACACTCTACACGCTACACGTTACACTCTACACCCTACACCCTACACGCTACACGCTACACCCTACACGCTACACGTTACACTCTACACCCTACACGCTACACTCTACACCCTGCACCCTACACGCTACACGCTACACCCTACATGCTATACGCTACACAATACACGCTACACGTTACACTCTACACCCTACACTCTACACCCTACACTCTACACGCTACACTCTACACCCTACACTCTACACTCTACACCCTACACCATACACGCTACACGCTACACTCTACACCCTGCACCCTACACGCTACACGCTACACCCTACACCCTACACGCTACAATCTACACCCTACACCCTACACGCTACACGCTACACCCTACACTCTACACCCTACACCCTACGCGCTACACACTATACTCTACACCCTACACGCTACACCCTACACGCAACACGCTTACACTCTACACCCTACACGCTACACTCTGCACGCTACACGCTACACCCTACACCCTACACGCTACACTCTACACGCTACACTCTACACCATACACGCTACACCCTACACTCTACACCCTACACCCTACACGCTATACCCGACACCCTACACCCTGCATGCTTCACACTACACGCTACACTCTACACTATACACCCTACACCCTACAAGCTACATGCTACACCCTACACGCTACACTCTACACCCTACACCCTACACGCTACACACTACACGCTACACGCTACACCCTACACACTACACGCTACACCCTACACGCTACACGTTACACTCTACACCCTGCACCCTACACGCTACACGCTACACCCTACACGCTACACGCTACACCCTACACACTACACGTTACACTCTACACCCTACACTCTACACCCTACACTCTACACGCTACACTCTACACCCTACACTCTGCACTCTACACCCTACACCCTACACGCTACACGCTACAATCTACACCCTACACGCTACACGCTACACCCTACACCCTACACCCTACACGCTACAATCTACACGCTACACGCTACACCCTATACGCTAGACGCCACACTCTACACGCTACAGGATACACGCTACACCCTACACACTACACCCTACACTCTACACCCTACACCCTACACGCTACACGCTACACCCTACACGCTACACCCTACACTCTACACCCTACACCCTACACGCTACACGCTACACCCTACACGCTACACGTTACACTCTACACCCTACACCCTACACTCTACACCCTACACCCTACTCTCTACACGCTATATTCTACACCCTACACGCTACACTCTACACCCTACACGCTACACGCTACACTCTACACCCTAGACGCTACACTCTATACCCTACACTCTACACGCTACACCCTACACCCTACACTCTGCATGCTACACCCTACACCCTACACCCTACTCTCTACATGCTACACGCTACACTCTACATGCTACACGCTACATGCTACACCCTACACCCTACACGCTACACGCTACACTCTACACCCTACACGCTACACCCTACACCCTACACCCTACACGCTACACGCTACATTCTACACCCTACACGCTACACCCTACACTCTACACCCTACACGCTACACCCTACACTCTACACCCTACATGCTATATGCTACACTCTACACCCTGCACGCTACACGCTACACCCTACACGCTACACTCTACACCCTACACGCTACACCCTACACTCTACACCCTACACCCTACACGCTACACGCTACACTCCACACCCTACATGCTACACGCTACACCCTACACGCTACACATTACACTCTAAACCCTACACTCTACATCCTACACCCTACACTCTACACCCTACACGCTACACTCTACCCTCTACACCCTACACCCTACATGCTACACGCTACACGCTACACCCTACAAGCTAAACGCTACAAACTACACGCTACATATTACACTCTACACCCTAGCGTGTAGCGTGTAGGGTGTAGAGTGTAGCGTGTAGCATGTAGCGTGTAGGGTGTAGGGTGTAGAGTGTAGCATGTAGCGTGTAGGGT